>NC_057810.1:40992942-40995794 GCF_018294505.1 Triticum aestivum
GGTGAGGCAAATGGTAAAACCAAGGTTGGGCCTTGCTGGAGGAGTTTTATTCAAAGCGAACTGTCAAGGGGGTCCCATAAATCACCCAACCGCGTAAGGAACGCAAAATCCAGGAACATAACACCGGTATGACGGAAACTAGGGCGGCAAGAGTGGAACAAAACACCAGGCATAAGGCCGAGTCTTCCACCCTTTACCAAGTATATAGATGCATTAATATTATAAGAGATATTGTGATATCCCAACATAAACCTGTCCACCATGGAGCAATCTCCAACTTCACCTGGAACTAGCAACACTATAAGAGGGGCTGAGCAAAAGCGGTAACATAGCCAAACAACGGTTTGCATAGGAAAGGTGTCAAAGGTTAGAGGTTCATGGCAATATGGGAGGCTTGATAAATAGGTGACAGGTAGCGCAGCAAAGCGATAGAACGAAGCAAGTAGCATAGCAATGTTAGTAGTGAGATCCAGGGTAGAGGTCATCTTGCCTGAAATCCCGCTAGGAAGAAGAACGAGTCCATGAAGAAGACGAACAGATGAAGCCACGAAGACGAACCAAGCGTAGACGAACGAATCCTCACGATCGCAACGAAACGGGAACTATCGAGAAGAAGCACACAACATGGTAAACACACCACACATGAACATGACATGATGCACAACAAGCATGATGCATGACAAAACTAGATGAGGCTACTCAAGGCAAGTTTAAATGAGGCCGGGAACAACATATAACAAATCTGGTAAGTCCTCATATGCAAATTTCGAAATTGGCCCAGATCTGAATAAACCTTATGTTCAAGTTGTTAAACAGCAAATTAAGATGCACAAAGATGATCTCAACAAGATTCTAGTCAAGTTACATATAAAGTTCATTTAGTTCGGGGCTACGGCCTAGAAGATATGAGCAAAACAAGTTAAACATGGCATAGATGCAAAATGCGTTCAAACATCAAGCAAACACACCAAAACAAGGATGCAACATGATAATATGAAACTACATGCAAAATCAAGCAAGTTTCATATAGAGCACACTCAAAACGGAGCGACGGTTCAATAGACACACATGAAACAAGTTATACCAACAATCTATCCAAAACAACAACTAGGCATCTTGCAAGCATCAAAACAACATGCTACAAGACCTCAACATGAAAACAAAAGACATGGGCATGATGTACAGGTAATGCAGAACAAAACATGAACACTGAGCTATCTCCAGAAATCACTAGAACATACTCAAACACACATGGCAAGATTGCAAATAATAACAATTCAGACTTTGCAGAAAATAACATCAGGTTGCAATGTTTAGAGTTATCAAACAACATGTTACAGGAAGTTAACATGGCAAACAAAGGCATGGCATGAATCTACTAAACCCATAGAACAAAAGTCCCTTACTGACCATAAGCCAAAAAGGATCAGAAGAAATGATGGCACCCATGTAAACATAGCAAGTTTCGTTAACAGATTCAAACATGGCAGGAACAACGATAAGTAGGCATGTTGTGAGCTTGTACCACTCACCACGGAGCAATAAATGGCATGGCAAGGCAACCAACAGTAAGAAGGCATATTTATGAAGCTAAGCATGGCAAGAGCAAGTTCATAGGGTGCAAGATTACAATAAGCTACAGAAGGCCAAAAATGCAACCAGTGGCATGGATGGATAGAGCATAACATGTAGAACAAAACACCCGTAGTGAACATCTGCAGATTATGCATAGAATGACTTGTAGCAGCAGGTTTACATAGCATCACGAAATAACAGATTCAACCTAGCCAAACAGTAATAGCAAGTATCCTACTTAACAAGCTCAATTCACTCACCACAAGTCATTGCATGACAAGATAAGCATAGCATCAGCAAGAAGACATGTTTATGAAACTAACCAAGGCAAGAACAAGTTCATAGCGTGCAAGGATCAACTACAACAACCTTGGTAAAATTGAATCACATGTAAACAATCTGCCAGGAAACATTTTGTAGCAAAGGTGGAGCACGAAAATGACATGCTAGACTACTCCATAATTGCAACTAGGGGCATGACTGGATAGAGCATAACCATATTTTCAAAACACCCTTACTGAAGTATCTCAAAATATGCACGGATCTCTCTGTAGCATCATGTTTACATGGCATCAAAATAATAGCAGAACAGGGCCTAAAATCAGCAACATCACGAAGCCTAGTTTGCATGCTTGTTCTAGTCACCACATTGATCACAAAAATACATGGAATACACCAATGTAAATATGGCATGGCATAGTTCAAAACACATGTAGACATCAACCTCATAGGATTCACACATCAATCATGGCAAAAATGACAAATGAGCAAGTTCTGTTAACAGACAGCAGACAACATCATATAGCACTCTTGCAACGATGATTCAGGCATCAAGATGAGCTCAAATGAACATGGTGCAATGGAATGAAATGAAGTACTCGTTGAGACTAACAATTTGACATATTACACACACAAAATGGAGCAGTATTCATGGAAGAATGATGCGATGAACATGGCATGACAATGTCAAAATCACAGGGACTTGGTGGAAAAACGGACCTCGAGGGGGAAAAAGTCAACGGCGGCGGGGTGGCCGGAATCTTGAGATGTGGGACACGGCAGCCGGAGCTGGAGGAGGGGCTTGCCGGAGGGCACCGGCGGGTCGGGGAGGATGGGCCCCGCCGGATCTGGCCGGATCCGGCGCGTGGCGGCGGCGGAGGAGGCCGGCGGCGGCGGACGTCGTCCGTGGCGGCGACCGGAGGAGATGGCCGCGGGGCCGGCGGCGCGGCCAGGGCAGGCTGCGGCGGAGGAAGGAGGAGGCGCAGGGGGCGGCGGCG
>NC_057810.1:40996364-40998904 GCF_018294505.1 Triticum aestivum
TGGAGGCGGCGAAGTGGGGTGTGGGCATGGGCGACGTGGAGGGCGCCAGTTGGCTGTGGCGGCGGGGAGGGTGACATGGCGGCGCGTGATTCACCGGGGTGAGGTGGCTGCGGGGCGGCGGACGCGTCCGGCCACCGGGCGGACATGTCCGGTAGCGCAGAGGAGGTGGGATCTAGGGTTTGACTGCGAAAATGGACGGGGGATGCCTTTTTATAGGTAGAAGGAGTTAGGAGAGTCCAAATGAGGAGCGGTTTTTGGCCACGTGATCGTGATCGAACGACCGAGAGCATGGGGTGGGTTAGGATGGGTTTTGGGCCATTTTGGAGGGGGGGTTGGGCTGCAAAGAGAAAGGGGGTCTTTTACGGTTACCCAGTTAACCGTTGGAGTACCAAACAGCCTCCAAATGGCACGAAACTTGACAGGCGGTCTACCGGTGCTATACCAAGGCCGCCTGAGAAACCTCGGGCCATTCCGAGAAAGTTTAACACCCGCTCACGACAGGAGACAAAAGGGGAACGCCGGAGGGCATAGGAGTGCCGGATTGCAAACCAGACTACGGGGAAACTGCTCGGATGCATGAAACGAACACGTATGCCAAATGAAATGCACATGATGACATGACAATATGCAACACGCAAGCGAATGACATGGCAACGATGGCGAATAACTGGCAGACACCTGGCGCAACGAATCCGGGGCGTTACAACACTCCTCCACTAACAAGAGATCTCGTCCTGAGATTTAAGGACCGAGACGGAAGGGAAAAGGGATGAGGTGAAGCAAGAACGCAAGAGAAGAAGCAAAGAATCTAGAGCACTCAAGAAGAAGAGAGGAACAACGAGATCAACGAGAATTGATAGCTCACGGAATCAGATAGACTAAGAAACCACTCTGGTTAGAACGAGATAAGAAACGAATAAGACTGAAAAGATTTAGGCAGCACTCCGGCTGAAACATGAAGGAATAGAACACGAACTTCACAAGATGGGATGGCACTTGACGAAGACATGACACAAAATCTCCGGAAAGAATAAGCTTGTTGTGGACTTATCAAAAACAACTCAAAACCTGAGGTGAAATTATGCCACAACCAAATGCTTGAATATCTTAGAAGAAAGAAGAAATGCAAAACTTGACTTCGAAAGAATATGGAGAATTAATTGCACTAAAAAATCAGGAAGGAAAGATACTAGAACTCCTTGAACAAGAATCTTGATGAACCCTTGAAGAATGAATTAAATCATGAAAACCACCATGAAGAACTCTGGTAATAAAAGGATGATGACATCGAATTGAAGCTTGAAAAGAAATAGATTAAAACCTTGCGGTGATTTAGATGGAGGTTCCGACGAAATGGTTGAGGAAATTTGGACTCCGTAAAAGTAAAAAAAATGAAAACACTTGGAACTAGAATTTATTCATCAAGAACAAACTCCGAAGGAAGGGATTAATCACTTGGATGAAATAAGAATAAGATTTATTGTATGCTTATCCTTCATCAAATTAAATTGATGACAAGCAATGGATTTTTGCATACTACTTATTCTTCTTGAAAAGGATTAAGGGGAAACATAGCACAAAACTTGAGAAAGTCTTCATGAACCACCAGAAGGATTGAAAAGAACGAATGGATTAATATGATAACAAAGGGAAAATAATCTGAATGAACCACCGTAAGTATTCGAAAATGTCTGATTAAAGGGATTGAATCACCGGGAAGAATTAGAGGAACAAATATGATAGAGAGGATATAGATTCAGAAGAACAAAGGGATCATGAGCTAATTAAAGAACACTTGAACGAAGCACCGGGATAAATACAGAACGATAACTGGAATGATGTCCTCCGGTGAAAAGAAATGGAAAAAACAACTCCTAACATACTCCGGATGGATGAAAAGAATATCTGAAAAATGGAATAATTCGCGAGGGTAACAAGAAACTAGAACCACGAATCTTCGAGAGAACGGACAAGATATAGAGGAAAAACTCTTCTTCGATCTTCAAATGACAACGAGAAATACCACCAAAATTGTTGCGAAACTCCGAAATAATGAAAAGCAAGAGAGGTTGAGCCAACAATGAAATGAATTGAAATCGATCTTGGAAAAGCATCTGACTGATGAAATCATACTTACGTCAAACTTCAAAAAGGATTTGAGAATAGCTCCGGGAAATTAGAAGAGTCAGGTAAGATCCTGGGAAAAGACCTGTGGGTTAGGGCCCACTAAAGAGAAAACACCGTTGAAGGGTTGTTGAGGAGATAGATGATGCACCAGAACAATTGAAATATTTGAATGAGGTGACAACCTCGAATAAATTCAAACACAGATGAAACTCCTGAGATGTCTTGAGCACTCCGGAAGGATAAACTGGCGAGAGGCGAACGAGCAGGGAAAACACTTGATCCGAGGAACAGAATGTGATCAACCCGAAAAACTTGAATTGAATCCACCAGAAAGAAAAAGAGATGAAGAATGACGAACGAGACGAGAATTCCCCGGTTGAAATGATTGAGGGAAGACTGAAGAGGCTTCGCAC
>NC_057810.1:40999150-41003695 GCF_018294505.1 Triticum aestivum
GGAGGGCGGGAAAACAAAGGCAACTTGGAAAGGGAAACGACGAATATCTTGAAGAGGAAACACCGGTTGAAATCATTGACGAAAGAAAGCAAAGACTTCACACGAGTAGGATGGATACTCGATTACGGACTCCGGTTCTGAGAAGAAAAGGGGTGGGCGGGTGGGAAAAGAAAACAACTGAGGATTGAACTTGGAAAGATGAAGAGGCTCGAGATAACTTGACAAGAAATGCACCGGATGCAAAGAGGTGAGAGCCAATGACCGAAAAACCAAATGCATGATCCTAAAGAAAATTTGAAGGGGAAGAGGAGTAATTCAAAACACCTACGTCAAGATTCCTTACCAGAGCGACGAAGGGGTTGAGGAGTAAAAAGAATTCCTACTCTCCGATATAACTAGACTCCGAAAACAGTTTTATTCTAGACTCAACAACGGCCAAACTACACGATCAATCAAGGGGGCTCCTAGGGTCGGTCGAGGCTCTGATACCAACTTGTCACGCCCAATATGCGATACTATCCTAAAGAGACTCGAAGGTCCCACCAAGGATAGAACCGCATATTGAAATGCTTTTGCAAGGGGGATATCATTACATCAACATTACATAATAGATGGGGATACATACAAGAGGCATACAATGCCACACGAATACAACATCACAATACATAAGAACATCATCCGACTATGGATGAGACACAAACAGAAACTCAAACGACATCCACCCTGCTAGCCCAGGCTGCCGGTATGGAACCTATCCCCTGATCGAAGAAGAAGCAGAAGAAGAACTCCAAAACAAGCAAACATCACTCTCGCGTCATGATCATCGCATAACCTGTACCTGCAACTGTTGTTGTAGTAATCTTTGAGCCACGAGGACTTAGCAATCCCATTACCATGGGTATCAAGACTAGCAAAGCTAAATGGGAAAGGAAGGGGTAAAGTGGTGAGGTTGCAGCAGCGACTAAGCAAGTATGGTGGCTAACATACGCAAATAAGAGCGAGAAGAGAGCAAAGGAACGGTCGTGAAGCTAGCAATGATCAAGAAGTGATCCTGAACTCCTACTTACGTCAAACATAACCCAAAGACCGTGTTCACTTCCCGAACTCCGCCGAAAAGAGACCATCATGGCTACACACGCGGTTGGTGCTTTTAATTCGGATCTGGTGTCAGGTTATCTACACGTGGACATTAACAAATTTGCATCTGCCCATAACCGCGGGCACGGCTTTCGAAAGTTTAAACCCTGCAGGGGTGTCCCAACTTAGCCCATGATAA
This sequence comes from Triticum aestivum, assembly GCF_018294505.1. Classification (NCBI taxonomy): domain Eukaryota; kingdom Viridiplantae; phylum Streptophyta; class Magnoliopsida; order Poales; family Poaceae; genus Triticum; species Triticum aestivum. Next base: position 41,000,427 of record NC_057810.1, read on the forward strand.
GCTCTCGCGATCAACGAAGGATATACCTTCTCCCAGGAAGACCCGATCAGACTCGGAATCCCGGTTTACAAGTCATTTTGACAATGGTAAAACAAGACCAACAAAACCTCCCGCTGTGCCGACAAATCCCGATAGGAGCTGCACATATCTCGTTCTCAGGGCACAATGGATGAGCCAGACGTCGGGTTGGCATAGACCCTGGTTACCCAGGGGGCGCCGGACATCGCTCGGTTTGGACCAGCACTTGGAGAAGCACTGGCCCGGGGGGGGGGGTAAAATAAAGATGACCCTCGAGAGCGCGACTCCCAAGGGAAAAAGGGCTAGGTGAGGCAAATGGTAAAACCAAGGTTGGGCCTTGCTGGAGGAGTTTTATTCAAAGCGAACTGTGAAGGGGGTCCCATAAATCACCCAACCGCGTAAGGAACGCAAAATCCGGGAACATAACACCGGTATGACGGAAACTAGGACGGCAAGAGTGGAACAAAACACCAGGCATAAGGCCGAGTCTTCCACCCTTTACCAAGTATATAGATGCATTAATATTATAAGAGATATTGTGATATCCCAACATAAACCTGTCCACCATGGAGCAATCTCCAACTTCACCTGCAACTAGCAACGCTATAAGAGGGGCTGAGCAAAAGCGGTAACATAGCCAAACAACGGTTTGCATAGGAAAGGTGTCAAAGGTTAGAGGTTCATGGCAATATGGGAGGCTTGATAAACAGGTGATAGGTAGCGCAGCAAAGCGATAAAACGAAGCAACTAGCATAGCAATGATAGTAGTGAGATCCAGGGTAGCGGTCATCTTGCTAGAAATCCCACTAGGAAGAAGAACGAGTCCATGAAGAAGACGAACGGATGAAGCCACGAAGACGAACCAAGCGTAGACGAACCAATCCTCACGATCGCAACGAAACAGGAACTTTCGAGAAGAAGCACACAACATCGTAAACACACCACACATGAACATGACATGATGCACAACAAGCATGATGCATGACAAAATTAGATGAGGCTACTCATGGCAAGAGATCATGCAAACAAGAGCAACACATCAAGGCAAGTTTAAATGAGGCCGGGAACAACATATAACAAATCCGGTAAGTCCTCATATGCCAATTCCGAAATTGGTCCAGATCTGAATAAACCTTATGTTCAAGTTGGTAAAAGCAAATTAAGATGCACAAAGATGATCTACACGAGATTCTAGTCAAGTTACATATAAAGTTCATTTAGTTCGGGGCTACGGCCTAGAAGATATGAGCAAAACAAGTTAAACATGGCATAGATGCAAAATGCGTTCAAACATCAAGCAAACACACCAAAACAAGGATGCAACATGATAATATGAAACTACATGCAAAATCAAGCAAGTTTCATATAGAGCACACTCAAAACGGAGCGACGGTTCAACACACACACATGAAACAAGTTACAGCAACAATCTGTCCAAAACAGCAACTAGGCATCTTGCAAGCATCAAAACAACATGCTACAGGACCTCAACATGAAAACAAAATACATGGGCATGACGTACATGTAAAGCATAACAAAACATGAACACTGAGCTATCTCTAGAAATCACTAGAACATACTCAAACACACATGGCAAGATTGCAAATAATAACAGTTCAGACATTGCAGAAAATAACATCAGGTTGCAATGTTTAGAGCTATCAAACAACATGTTACAGGAACTTAACATGGCAAACAAAGGCATGGCATGAATCTACTAAACCCATAGAATAAAAGTCCCTTAGTGACCATAAGCCAAAAAGGATCAGAAGAAATGATGACACCCATGTAAACATAGCAAGTTTCGTTAACAGATTCAAACATCTCAGGAACAACGATAAGTAGGCATGGTGGTGAGCTTGTACCACCCACCACAGAGCAATAAATGGCATGGCAAGGAAACCAACAGTAATAAGGCATGTTTATGAAGGTAAGCGTGGCAAGAGCAAGTTCATAGGGTGCATGGATCACTAACAACAATCATGGCAACAACTGAACTTAATGTTAACAGGCTGACAGCAACATTATTTAGCAACTTTGGAGCAAGATTACAATAAGCTACAGCAGGCCATAAATGCAACCAGGGGCATGGATGGATATAGCATAACATGTGGAACAAAACACCCTTAGTGAACATATCTAGATTATGCATAGAATGACTTGTAGCAGCAGGTTTACATAGCATCACGAAATAACAGATTCAGCCTATCAAAACAGTAACAGCAAGTATCCTACTTAACAAGCTCGATTCACCCACCACAAGTCATTGCATGACAAGATAAGCATAGAATCAGCAAGAAGACATGTTTATGAAACTAACCAAGGTAAGAACAAGTTCATAGCATGCAAGGATCAACTACAACAACCTTGGCAAAATTGAATAACATGTAAACAATCTGCCAGGAAACATTTTGTAGCAAAAGTAGAGCACGAAAATGACATGCTAGACTACTCCATAAGTGCAACCAGGGGCATTAATGGATAGAGCATAACCATATGTTCAAAACACCTTTACTGAAGTATCTCAAAATATGCATGGATCTCTCTGTAGTATCATGTTTACATGGCATCAAAATAACAGCAGAACAGGGACTAAAATCAGCAACATCACGAAGCCTAGTTTGCATGCTTGTTCTAGTCACCACATTGATCACAAAAATACATGGCATACATCACTGTAAAGATGGCATGTCATAGTTCAAAACATATGTAGACATCAGCCTCATAGGATGCACACTTCAATCATGGCAAAAATGACAAATGAGAAAGTTCTGTTAACAGACATCAGACAACATCATATAGCACTCTTGCAATGATCATTCAGTCATCAAGATGAGCTCAAATGAACATGGCGCAATGGAATCAAATGAAGTACTCGTTGAGACGAACAATTTGACATATTACACGCACAAAACGGAGCAGTATGCATGGAGTAATGATGCGATGAACATGGCATGACAATGCCAAAATAACAGGGATATTGGAAAAATGGACCTCGAGGGGGAAAAAGTCAACAGCGGTGGGGTGGCCGGAATCTCGCCGGAGATGCGGGACACAGCAGCCGGAGCTGGAGGAGGGTCTTGCCAGAGGGCACCGGCGGGTCGGGGAGGACGGGCCCCGCCGGATCTGGCAGGATCCGGTGCGTGGCGGGGGCGGAGGAGGCCGGCGGCGGCGGACGTCGTCCGTGGCGGTGACCGGCGGAGATAGCCGCGGGGCCGGCGGCGCGGCCAGGGCAGGCTGCGGCGGAGGAA
>NC_057810.1:41003974-41043041 GCF_018294505.1 Triticum aestivum
GTCCGGGCCGGGAGGGCCGGCGTCGGGCTTCGCGGGCCCGCGCTGGAGGCGACGAAGTGGGGCACGGGCATGGGCGACGTGGAGGGCGCCGGTTGGCTACGGCGGCGGGGAGGGTGACGTGGCGGTGCGTGATTCGCCGGGGTGAGGTGGCTGCGGGGAGGCGGACGTGACATGTCCGGTGGCGCAGAGGAGGTGGGATTTAGGGTTTGACTGCGAAAATGGACAGGGGATGCCTTTTTATAGGTAGAAGGAGATACGAGAGTCCAAATGAGGAGCAGTTTTTGGCCACGCGATCGTGATCGAACGACCGAGAGCATGGAGTGGGTTAGGATGGGTTTTGTGCCATTTTGGAGGGGGGTTGGGCTGCAAAGAGAAAGGGGGTCTTTTACGGTTACCCGGTTAACCGTTGGAGTACCAAACGGCCTCCAAATGGCACGAAACTTGACAGGCGGTCTACCGGTGCTATACCAAGGCCGCTTGACAAACCTCGGGCCATTCCGAGAAAGTTTAACACCCACTCACAACAGGAGACAAAAGGGGAACGCCGGAGGGCATAGGAGTGCCAGATTGCAAAATGGACAATGGGGAAAATGCTCGGATGCATGAAACAAACACGTATGCAAAATGAAATGCACATGATGACATGACAATATGCAACATGCAAGCAAATGTCATGGCAACAACGGCGAATAACTGGCAGACAACTGGCGCAACGAATCCGGGGCGTTACACTGTTGTTGGAGGGACTGCCGAGGAAACCACGACAGAGGCCAGCATGATTGCCACCGAGGAGGCCGCCAAAGACGCTGACGAGGCTGCTGCTGACGAGGCCGCCAAGGGTGCCGCCGAGGACGCCGCTGCGGGAGCTGGCGATGCATCTGGCGGGGCCCCAGCCGAGGATGCCAGTAGTGGGCCTGCCGGCAAGGCCGGCAAGGCCTCTGCTAAGGAGGCGGTGGCGGGTGACCAGCCTCCCTCTTCCTCAACCTCGGGCCCCGGCAAATATCTGAAGGTGGGCGACGGTCTTTTCGTCCATCTCCCGGGGGCGTCAAGCCGAGCGCCCGTCGAGGGAGAGGTTTTCGACGGTGAAGCGCTAGCCGCCACCGGGCTTGAGGTGGTTGATGAGCCGGGCGTTGGCGGTGGCGGTTCCGCAGAAGAGAAGCTTTTCCGCGCCATGGGGGCCGACCTCCGGAAGCTCCAAGCGCTCTACCATGCCCACCTGGACAAGGTCAAGTCCAGGATGGCGGCGGTGGGCAACGCGGAGGTGGACTTCAAGGCGCACGTTGCTGAGATGCAGACCTGGTTCCACCGGACTTGCAACGAGCAGAGGGCCTTTCAGGAGGAGTTGGCCAAGCATGATGTGGAGCTTACCATGAAGATGGCCGACATTGAGAAGGCCCAGGAGGAGGCGGCAAACCTAGCTGCCGCAGCCGAAGCCGCTCGAAACCGGCATCAAGCCGCCCTGGATTCCCAGGAGGAGGACCTCTCCGCGCGTGAGGCGAAGCTTATCGCAACGCTCCGCAGCAAGGACGAGGAGCTCGAGGCTCTTGCCATGCGTCAGACCTGCGAACTGGAGCAGAGGCACAAGGAGGCACTTGATGCCCAAGCTCTGGCCCACGCCGGCAGGGTGAAGGAGCTGGAAGCAGGGCGGGATGAACTGAAGGAGCAGGCCCTCAAGCTGTCCGGCGAGAAGAACACGCTCAACCGCGCCTTGGTAGAGGCGCAAGGAGTAGTCATCAGCAGGACTGGGGAGCTCTCCGACGTGCGGAACTCCATCAGAGACCTCAAGCTGAAGCTGGAGGGCCTCGAGAAGATGCTGTCGGAGAGCAGGGCTCGGGAGGAGACCCTGACCAGGAGCCTCGAGGAGGAGAAGCAACTGCGGGCAAACGAGGCCGCCTCCCACCAGGAATATGTGGTGGGCGAGAATAGGTGGATCAGCCATCTGGAGGTTGTCGCCGGCAGGGTCACCTTGCAATTGGCCACCATAGGGATGCCAAATGTGAGGTACGCCCCCGAGCGCAGCGGGACCGTCAACGCCAAGCTGACACAGTTCTTCGAGGGCGTCCTTGGAGCCTTGGGCTATCTTCACTCCAACAGAATGGCCATGCTGGCCGAGGAGGCCCGACGACTTTGCCGTAGGGTAGTGACCAAGGTCCTCACCAAGGTGGCGCACTGGAATCCTGACCTTGACTTCGCGGCCTCGATGAAGAGCTTGCCGGATGGTGTCGACCTCACGGTGCTCAAAGAGCGCATCAAGCCCATCACCGACGGCATCAATGAAATCAAGAGGGTGGAAGGCCAGCGCCGGGATTAAGCATCCCGTTCCTCTTCGCCACTGCGGGTTCCCGATCAAGACAGGTTTTATCTTTAGTTAGAACCGCAGCTATGACGTGATGTAATATAACTTTAAAGTACTCTTAACTTTCATGCATGTTATTACCCCGTTCAGTTCTTCTTTGTATGTGCGTCCCTCGTCGATCGGGTAGGCTTGCCGGCGCGGAGGCCCTTAGCATTGTTTTGGGGACGGATCCCCTAGGCCTGCCGAGTGCACGTGCTGCCGGACGAGCCACCTTTCTGTTCCGAACGCGGCCGCTCGAACTGTCGAGCTTAACTCGAGTCAGAATCGAGGGCGTTGTTGGTCGTGGAAGGTTACTCTGCCACTCTCGACGCAGCCACTTGAGCTGTTGAGCAGACTCGAAACAGGGCAAGGGCGTTGCCGATCGTGGGGAGAGCCCCCTGGCGTGCAGGTTTCCCATACAAAGGCACGACATCTCCAGGGGAGGGGGGGATAACATCAAATAAGAAGGGTTGTGCGAATAAGGGTTCAGTGCAACTTATCTTTCGTTTGCGGTTGCTCGAGTGTCGATCTCCTGCCCTCCTTCCTCCACCAAGGGTCACAAAGGCGAAGGAGTGTCGGGCTAACTGCTAAAGCCGATTCTCACAAATGCGCCCCCTACCTGGCGCGCCAAAGATGTCGGTGTAAGGACAACACCTATGGGATCACGAGAATCCCTACTACGGTTGCGGGGCGCGGGGTTATGAGAAGGGCGGATCAAACAGGTAGCACACAAGTTCTTTATCCAGGTTCGGGCCACGAGGATGCATAAAACCCTACTCCTGTCTTGGTGATTTGTTTATCTGTGTTCCTGAGCTAGCAATGGGGCGTACAGAGCTCCAAAAAGCCGAATCCCCCTCCTGGTCGCCCTGGGCCTCCTTTTATAGGGAAAGGGGCCACCACAATGGCACACAGGAGGTGGAAAGGGCACAGTGATACGAGTTTATCCGTCACATTACGTGACAAGGCGCATTTAACGCGTCGTGCTTAGGTGTCCCTACTTTATTGGGGGCAGGGGAGAGCCCAGTCTTGTCCGTCGCCGATCACGTTGACACGCGCCCTGGCCAGCGGTACCTGTGGTGCCATGTAGGCAGGCAGGTAACTGAGGTGGCCCAGCGGTGGGCCTTCACGAAGATTTGCTTGCCGCCACGCAGGTGCTTGCCCAACTGGTTGGGTCAGCAGTCGCATGCGAATGACGGTGGAGGTTTTGGAGTTGGCGTGGGCCCGACGGTGGCCCTACGGGTGCTTTTAGCAAGGGCCTTGCCGCAGCCCCGACAAGAGTCTTGTCGGGGCCCCAGCAAGGGTCTTGCCGTGGCGCCTGCTATCATCCCCGGCAAGGCTCCTGCCGGGGGTCTTGTGTTCCTCCTTGGATGGGATCCCGCCAGGGGTTGTCATCTTCTATAGTGTGAATTTGATCTTGAATGTCTTCACAAAGATCTGCATGCCACCACGGGGATGTCTTCCGAATCCTTGCCCCATGGGGGCAGTGGACTCAAGGGTGAATCGCTCCGTAGGTGTGGGGCAAGCTGCCATGGCAAGGGCCTTGCCTGGTTTGCTAAAAATGCCCCCCGGCAAGGATCTTGCCGGGGGAGTCCGCTTCGTCCTCTTTGCTCTTTGTGGTCTTGGTCTTGGTGTCGTTCTGCTCTTTCCGAGCTTCGGTCTTACCTTGGCTTACCTCCCTTGCCTTGCTTGGCGTGGTGGCGTCCGTGGCTCGAACTGCCCGTGCACAGTTATAGGGGTTCGAAAAGTGTACCCCTCTTTTTGTACACCGACAGAAACCCATGTGGCACTTCAATGGAGAAGATGATGCTACCCGCTGCGGTCGTAATGGTCCGGACTCCGCCATCGCTCTGGCGAGAATATTGTCTGACTTGTACAAAGGAGAATAAGAGGAGTTCCTCCGTATTAAGCCACGGGATGGATTTTCCATGTACAACCCCCCAAGCTGGGTAAGCTGTCATCCTTTACTCAACTCCATTCATTCCTATTTTCCTTATCACATTTATTTACCTTGATACTTCATAGGAGGAACTGTACAAGGCCGTGAGAGAGGTTAACAGCCCTTCTCCACAGCCGGAGGACCATGACCGGGCCCTCGACCCCGGACTTGAAGAAGATCCAGACATATCCGTGGAGCTTGTCGATGGGAAATTCTACCAGGCCAGCTACGACGGCACCTCGGTGGCCATCATTGCCGACTACCCCGGACTGCTCCCTGCATGGGATGTAAGTAAAACCGAAGTCCTAACTTCCAAGAATGATCCCCTCTTTATGCCTTACCCCATGCACATATGTTGTGCTTTATAGAAATGGCTACCGGGGCGCCATGCTGAGCCTGCAGGGGCCCATCAGCAAAGGGCACCTAGGCCGGGCATGCTTAATAGGAAGGCGGTTAGGATTGAGACGACGTCGCAGAGATATAATTCGAACCTGCTCCGTGATTATCGTCTTTGAAATGTAACCGCGTCCCTTATGCCCTGGCAGAAAGAGTAGTCGTCGGACTATGTCCGGAGACCCTGCCAACCACGCCTCCGCCAGCCGGATACCAGAATCGGCCTCAAGGGTGGAGGCTAACATGGGGACAATGCTGAATTATCCCCCTACAGGGGATGCGGATAGCATCTCCGCTACAAATTCCGAAGTGGAGAGCGCCATCAATCATCGGCGCTGACGGGCCGTACTCTGTGATGCCAGTTTCTCCGAAGAGGCGTTTAATGCCTTCAACTTAGTAGACGCATACATCCGAGCTGCTCAAGATGGACTTGCCAGAGCCATAGACCAGTATGTAAAGGATATATGGGTAAGAAAATTTGATAATTTTGTATATCAGTAGCCCCCGAGACTTGAAACAGTTGGCACAACTGATTTAAGGATCATTGTATGCACATGTTCTTGCAGAGAAGAATACCCATTTATCTCAAGAGCTAGAGGAATGCAAAGCCCAGCTAAGGGCCGTAGTTGCCAAATAGAGGAATCGAAGAAGGCCTCATCTGGTAATACTTGTCTCGATCAAAGAGAATGTTATTACGTATACCAGTTAATATTCGGCATGCTTTACAAATCTAACAATAGATTCTGCAAACAATCCCGGAGAGAATCAGGAGATCGTATGAGAGGATGAGTCACAAGCTTGAAGACAGCTAAAGGCTGGCGAGCGTGTGCTTACACATGTTAGGCGAGAGAAAAACGATCTCCAAGATGCCAATATCCGGCTGGGCGTCGAATTAGCAAATGTTTGGGCCCATCTTGCTGACTCCGTGAAGGAGAATAGTAGGCTTCGATGCGGCATTTACAATAAGTGCTTAAACGAACCGTTGTACAGTTTGGCGAAGAAACGAGTTAACAGAGTTATGTCTGTAGGTATGCTGATAGGCCGTCCTGAAGAGGAAATGCCCGGATCCGCACGCGATCTTCTGGAAGAGCTTGTACAACTGCACGAACAAGTTCGGCAGGTGATGCAGGGTATTGCCCAGGCCTTGTGGCCATCCGCTTCCCTGCCAGGAGGCATGGGGGAGCTTGTGGAGATGCTCAAGGGAGCACGGAGGCGCTTCTGATTATGGAAGACATCAGCCTGCCGACAAGGTGCAAGGGAAGCCTGGGCCATGGTGAAGATGCGATACACCAAGGCTGACCCGAACCATATGGCCGAGGTCGGACCTGTAGGGCCAGATGGGAAAGAGATCCCCGTAAGTCTGGTATATGACCAAGTAGAATTAGCCGCAAAGTATTCCGAACAGGATTGTAGGCTAGACAGCCTGTTGGATGCTATAGAAGAAGAATTTAGTCAGTCTAAGTGACTATGTACTTCAGTGGACATATGTAGTCCCTAGCCAGATTGTAAATCATTTGTCTTGGCGGACCTTTTCGCTTCAGTCTTCGGACCCGACAGTTCGAAGTGTATCCGAATACCCGCTCAGTTATATAAAACCGGGGTACGCGTGGAAACCAGGTGTAGGGGTGATATGTGCTTGAACAGACAAGTACCCAACTAGTTATGTTATATTACATGGATAGTAAGAAACATCTTCCAGAGAGAATAGTTCCGTTAAGGGTTCCTTTCCCTAGGTACGCATGCATTAATGTGCATATCCGAACTGCAAACAGAGACGCAGGATACAAAACATCTGGGGATTTATGTTGTAATAGATAAAAAACATCTTTTGTTCACCGACCGAATATTCCCTTAAGAACGCTAGCTTTTGGCTTCACCCAGTCTGAGGTACACATCCGGCTGACCCGGTAGTAACAATCGCAGAGGTGCTCCCCTTATGCCCTAGCCGAATTAACGGGAACGTAGGGCATAAACACAAGAGCCAGGCAACCCAGCTTGGCCAAAACTTAAGTCATATCGATGCATATAATGGCGAAAAATGGCACATATGGAGAAGTTACACATATGCACTGGGCATGAAGCCCGAAAAATAGTTATATTAAGCTTCTGTATAAGAAGCCCCCAGGTATAAGTAGCGCGCATGGCGTGTCAAAATTGTGTGAACGTGTCACACTTTAAGCCTTCTAGAGCTATATAAAAAAGAAATAAGAAAAAACAGAGAGGATATAATTTAAAAGGGGTGGAGATAAGGAGACAAACACAGAGTCCGGTCGCTTAGGCGTAGAATCTTCGGAGTCTGGCCGCATTCCATGGGTTCGGCTCTAATCGATCATCCGATCATCACGCAGGCGGTACGCTCCTCTGGTGAGAACTTGATCAATGATGAAGGGACCCTCCCATTTGGGCTTGAGCTTGTCTTTTTTCTTCTCCGGTAGGCGCATAGTGAGTTCGCCAATATTGTAAGTTTTGGCATGTACTTCTCTGCTTTGGTACCTTCAAGCATGTTGTTGATAGAATGCGGAACGAGCTTTTGCTACATCGCACTCCTCCTCTAGGGCATCTAGATTGTCCTGCCGAGTGAGCTCGACTTCCCTCTCTTCATACATGCGCACCCGGGGTGAGTCATGAATAATGTCGTAGGGCAGTACCACCTCTGCGCCGTACACCATAAAGAATGGTGTGTATCCGGTAGTGTGATTCGGTGTGGTCCGCAGTCCCCATAGTACGGAGTCGAGCTCCTCGACCCAGTGCGTATCTGACTCCTTCAAGGATCGCACCAGTCTGGGTTTTATCCGCTCATAATAAGACCATTTGCGTGTTCGACTTGACCGTTTGTTTGAGGGTGATAGACAGATGCGTAATCAAGCTTAATGCGCATATTGCCACACCAAGTTTTCACCTCATCGGCTGTGAAGTTTGTGCCATTGTCGGTAATGATGCTGCGGGGGACACCATAACGGTGTACGACCCCTGATATGAAGTCTATCACTGGTCCGGATTCGGCCGATTTAACTGGTTTGGCTTCTATCCATTTGGTGAATTTGTCCACCATGACCAATAAGTATTTTTTCTTATGGCTTCCCCATTTAAGGGGTCTGACAATATCAAGCCCCCAGACCGCGAAGGGCCAAGTTATGGGGATTGCTTGGAGAGAGGTAGGGGGCATATGGCTCTGATTGGCGAAAAGTTGGCTACCGACGCAATGTTGGACGAGATCCTGTGCGTCTGCTTGGGGTGTCGGCCAGTAAAAACCTGTACGGAAGGCCTTGCTTACAAGAGCCCGAGTTGCGAGCATGATGGCCGCCGAGTCCAGCATGGATTTTGGCCAAGAGTTGCCTCCCTTCCTCCTCGGAGATGCATATTTGCAGCAATCCGGTGGCGCTTTTCTTATAAAGCTCTCCCTCGTGGACTTTGTAGGCTTTAGAGCACCGCACAATGCAACGTGCTTCACTTTGGTCCTCAGGGAGTTCTTGCCTATTTAGGTAGGCTAACCAGGGTTCTATCCACGAGGCAATGACAGCCATGATCACGTGGGCCGAAGGTGTTATTTCGGTGGCAGAGCATCCGATTACGTCAAATGGTTCAGGATCTGGGGTTATATTCGGATCCAGATTGGTATTGCCGGTCTCCCCTTCCCATACCAGGGATGGCTTGAACAACCTTTCCAAGAATATATTAGGTGGGACGGGGTCGCATTTAGCGCCGATGCGGGCGAGGATATCCGCCGCTTGATTGTTTTCTTGGACCACATGGTGGAATTCGAGCCCGTTGAACCGAGCTGACATTTTGAGGACGGCATTACGGTAGGCCGCCATTTTCGGATCATTTGAATCAAAGTCTCCATTTATCTGAGATATTGCAAGGTTCGAATCCCCACACACTTCCAGGTGTTGGATGCCCATGGAGACTGCCATCCGAAGACCATGCAATAGAGCCTCGTATTCGGCTGCATTGTTGGAGTCTATGTATAGCATTTGGAATACATACTGGACCGTGTCTCCGGTGGAGGATGTCAGGACAGCACCCGCTCCCAATCCGGCCAGCATTTTTGAGCCGTCGAAGTGCATGTCCAATTGGAGTATGCGCCGTACTCTTTGGGGAGTTCGGATTCTATCCATTCGGCGACAAAGTCAGCCAGTACTTGCGACTTAATGGCTCGCCGTGGTTTATATGTTATGTCGAACGGGAGGAGCTCGATAGCCCATTTGGCAATCCGGCCCGTGGCATCGCGGTTATTTATTATATCGTTGAGTGGTACTTCGGAGGCCACCGTGATTGAGCACTCTTGAAAGTAGTGTTGTAGTTTCCGGGATGCCATGAAGACCACGTATGCTATCTTTTGATAATGTGGGTACCGGGACTTGCATGGAGTGAGGATAGTGGATACGTAGTATACCGGCTTTTGAAGCGGGAACTTATGTCCGTCCGTTTCTCGTTTGACGACGAGCACTTCGCTTACAACCTGGTGTGTTCCGGCTATATATAATAGCATGGGTTCACCAGTATTTGGCGCGGCCAGGATTGGATTGCTGGCCAAGAGGGCCTTTATTTCTTCAAGTCTGGCCATGGCCGCATCCGTCCACTCGAAGTGTTCGGTGCATCAAAGAAGGCAATAAAGATGCAGTGCCTTTTCCCCCAATTGGGATATAAAGCGGCTTGAGGCAGCCACGCATCCAGTTAATTTCTGGATTTGCTTGAGGTCTGTTGTGGTAGCCAACTCTGACAGAGCTCTAATTTTTGCCGGATTTGTGTCAATTCCTCTATTGGAAACAAAGAAGCCTTGCAGCTTTCCGGCAGGTACGCCGAAAACACATTTTTTTGGGCTGAGCTTGATGTCGTATGTTCGGAGATTATCGAACGTAAGCCTCAGGTCATCTATTAAGGATTTGATGTGTCTTCTTTTGATGACCACGTCGTCTATGTATGCCTCCACTGTTTTGCCGATTTGTTTCTCCAGGCATGTCTGAATCATGCGTTGATAAGTTGCGCCGGCATTTTTGAGCCTGAAAGGCATGGTGTTGAAACAAAAGGGGCCATATGGTGTGATGAATGCCGTTGCGGCTTGGTCAGACTCCGCCATCTTGATTTGATGGTATCCGGAGTATGCGTCAAGGAAACACAATGAGTAGTGTCCTGCGGTAGCGTCGATGATTTGATCAATGTGGGGGAGGGGGAAGGGATCCTTAGGGCAAGCCTTATTGAGGTCCTTGGAATTGACACATAGGCGTCAGGATTTGTCGTTCTTTAGTACCATCACTAGGTTTGCTAGCCAATCCGGATGTTTTATTTCTCTGATGAATCCGGACTCAAGTAGCTTGGCTAGCTGTTCTCCCATGGCTTGCCGCTTAGGCTCTGAGAAGCGCTGAAGAGTCTGCTTGACTGTCTTGTATCCCTTCAGTATATTTAGGCTGTGTTCAGCCAGCCTGCGTGGGATGCCTGACATGTCTGAAGGACGCTATGCAAAGATATCCCAATTATCACGCAAGCTCCGAGGGCCCCACGAGATAGGCCCCTGTAGGGCGTGCCCCCTGTCTTGTGGGCCCCTCGGGCGGCCACCGACGCACTTCTTCCTCCTATATATACCTACGTACCCCGAAAACATCCAGGAGCACCACGAAACACAATTTCCACCGCCGTAACCTTCTGTATCCGCGAGATCCCATCTTGGAGCCTTCGCTGGCACTCTGCCGGAGGGGGAATTGATCACGGAGGGCTTCTACATCAACACCATAGCCTCTCCGATGAGTTGTGAGTAGTTTACCACAGACCTACGGGTCCATAGTTATTAGCTAGATGGCTTCTTCTCTCTTTTTGGATCTTAATACAATGTTCTCCCCGTCTCTTGTGGAGATCTATTCGATGTAATCTCTTTTTGCGGTGTGTTTGTCGAGATCCGATGAATTGTGGGTTTATGATCAAGTTTATCTATGAATAATATTGGAATCTTCTCTGAATTCTTTTATGTATGATTGAGTTATCTTTACAAGTCTCTTCGAATTATCAGTTTGGTTTGGCCTACTAGATTGATCTTTCTTGCCATGGGAGAAGTGTTTAGCTTTGGGTTCAATCTTGCGGTGATCTTACACGGTGACAGAAAGGGTTGCAAGACACGTATTGTATTGTTGCCATCGAGGATAACAAGATGGGGTTTATATCATATTGCATGTGTTTATCCCTCTACATCATATCATCTTGCTTAATGCGTTGCTCTGTTCTTATGAACTTAATACTCTAGATGCATGCTGGATAGCGGTCGATGAGTGGAGTAATAGTAGTAGATGCAGGCAGGAGTCGGTCTACTTGTTATGGATGTGATGCCTATATACATGATCATGCCTAGATACCATCATAATTATTCGCTTTTCTATCAATTGCTTGACAATAATTTGTTCACCCACCGTAATACTTATGCTCTCGAGAGAAGCCTCTAGTGAAACCTATGCCCCCCGGGTCTATCTCTTATCATATTTGCTTTGAATCTACTTTTATTTGCATCTTTACTTTTCTGCATCTATATCACAAAATACCAAAAATATATTTATCTTATCATACTATTTCTATCGGATCTCACTTTCTTAAGTGACCGTGAAGGGATTGACAACCCCTTTATTGCGTTGGTTGCGAGTTCAGTTTGTTTTTGTAGGTGCGTGGGACTTTTTAGGAGCCTCCTACTGGATTGATACCTTGGTTCTCAAAACTGAGGGAAATACTTATGCTACACTTTGCTGCATCACCCTCTCCTCTTCGGGGAAAACCAATGCTAGCTCAAGGCGTAGCAAGAAGGATTTCTGGCGGCGTTGCCGGGGAGGTCTTCTCTCAAGTCAAGACATACCAAGTACCCATCACAAACCCATCTCCCTCGCATTTACATTATTTGCCTCTCTTTTTCCTCTCCCCCACTTCACCTTTGCCGTTTTATTCGCCCTCTCTTTCCCAATCTCTTCCTCTCTTTCCGCTTGCCTCCTTTTGTGTGCTTGTTTGCTTGTTTGACCTTATGGCTGCGCCTAAGGGACCTGAACACCTTCTCAGAAGGATGGATGTGATTGAATCAAATATTATAAGCTTTATGAATTTGCAATTTGAGCATTATAATTTCTTTAGAAAAGAGCTTAAGGAACAAAAAAGTTTTTTGGGGTTTATGAACAAAGAGCTTGATGATATGAATAAAGAATTCTATAGTGTTAATGCTCAAATTATCCGGCTTGAAAATGCTATAGCCAAAATTTTTGACAAGCAAGCCACCTTAGTCAATAACATGGCTGCTAAACCAGAAAAATTCCATGAAAATAATGATGAGGATCTTAAAGTTATTGATGCGTCTCCGATTAGATCTATGTTTTGCAAGATGAATTTTGATGATTATGGGAGTGATGATGAATCAACTTTGCCTAGAAGGCGTTCCAAAAATTCAGAGTCTTTAGATCTTAATGCTAAATTTGGTAAAAGAGAGATTGGAGAATCTTCAACTTCTAATATTGAACCTACTATCTCGGATTTCAAGGAATTTGATTATGATAATTGCTCTTTAAAAGGTTGTATTTCCTTGTTGCAATCCGTTGTTAATTCTCCTCATGCTTATAGTCAAAACAAAGCTTTTCCCAAACATGTCATTGATGCCTTGTTGCAATCTTATGATGAAAAACTGAATTTGGAAGTTTCTATACCTAGAAAACTTAATGATGAGTGGGAACCTACTATAAAAATTAGAATTAAAGATTTTGAGTGTTTTGCTTTGTGTGATTTGGGTGCTAGTGTTTCCACGATTCCGGAAACTTTATGTGATATTCTAGGTTTCCATGATCTTGATGATTTCTCTTTAAATTTGCACCTTGCGGATTCCACCATTAAAAAGCCTTTGGGAAGGATCAATGATGTTCTTATTGTTGCTAATAGAAATTTGGTGCCCGTAGATTTTATCGTTCTTGATATAGATTGCAATCTTTCTTGCCGTATTATTCTTGGTAGACCTTTCCTTAGAATGATTGGTGCGATTATTGATATGAAGGAAGGGAACATTAGATTCCAATTTCCTTCAAAGAAAGGCATGGAGCACTTTCCAACAAAGAAAGTAAAATTACCTTATGAATCTATCATGCGTGCTACTTATGAACCAAGTGCCAAAGATGGCACTAGTTAAATCTATCCTTGCTTTTATGCCTAGCTAGGGGCGTTAAACGATAGCGCTAGTTGGGAGGCCACCCAATTTTCTTAATGTTTTTTTTGCTTTCGTTCCTGTTTAGTAATAAATCTTGCATCTACTTTCTGTTTAGATGTGTTTTTATCTTTTAATTAGTGTTTGTGCCAAGTAGAACCTATAGGATAAGCTACGATGCTAGTTGATTTGATTCTGCTGAAAAACAGAAACTTTGCGCTCACGAGAAAAAATTCAATAAATCACATAAACTTGATTTTGCATTGATTATTTTTGCTTCTGATCAAGAGACAAATTGTCCAGTAAGTCCTATTTTGGTAGGATTTTTAGAGGTCCATAAGTTTGCGTTAGTTACAGATTGCTACAGACTGTTCTGTTTTTGACAGATTCTATTTTTCGTGTGTTGTTTGCTTATTTCAATGCATCTATGGCTAATAAATTAGTTTATAAACCATAAGGAAGTTGGAATACAGTAGGTTTAACACCAAAATAAATAAAGAATGAGTTCATTGCAGTACCTTATGTGGTGGTTTTGTTTTCTTTCACTAACGGAGCTTATAAGATTTCCTGTTGAGTTTTGTGTTGTGAAGTTTTCAGGTTTTGGGTAAAGCCTTTATGGACTATGGAATAAAGGGTGGCAAGAGCCTAAGCTTGGGGATGCCCATGGAACCCCAAGATATTCAAGAGTAGCCAAAAGCCTAAGCTTGGGGATGCCCCGGGAAGGCATCCCCTCTTTCGTCTTCGTTCATTGGTAACTTTACTTGGAGCTATATTTTTATTCGCCACATGATATGTGTTTTGCTTGGAGCGTCATGTATTATATTGGTCTTTGATTGTTAGTTTACCACAATCATCCTTTCTGTAACACACCTTTTGGGAGAAGCCTATTTGATTAGAATTTGCTAGAATACTCTATGTGCTTCACATATATCTTTTGAGCTTGATAGTTTTTGCTCTAGTGCTTCACTTATATCTTTTAGAGCACGACGGTGGTGTCTTAATTTTGAAGAAATTGCTAGTCTCTGCTTCACTTATATCATTTTGAGAGTCTTTTAGAACAGCATGGTATTTGCTTTTGTTACAAAGTTGGTCCTAGAATGATGAGCATCCAAGTTGGGTATAATAAAAACTATCATAGGAAGTGAATTGGATGCTATGATCAACTTGATACTTGATAATTGTTTTGAGATATGGAGGTAGTAATATTAAAGTCATGCTAGTTGGGTGATTATGCTTTTAAAGAATGCTTGTGTTGAAGTTTGTGATTCTCGTAGCATGCACGTATGGTGAACCGCTTTGTGATGAAGTTGGAGCACAATTTTACTTATTGATTGTATTCCTTTTGAGTGGCAGTCGGGGACGAGCGATGGTCTTTTCCTACCAATCTATTCCCCTAGGAGCATGCGCGTAGTGCTTTGATTTTTGATGACTTCTAAATTTTTGCAACAAATATATGAGTTCTTTTGATTAATGTTGAGTCCATGGATTATACACACCCTTTTCACCCTTCCACCATTGCTAGCCTCTTTTGTGCCGCACAATCTTCGCCGGTACCATACACCCACCATACTCCTTCCTCAAAACAGCCACCATACCTACCTATTATGGCATTTCCATAGCCATTCCGAGATATACTGCCATGCAACTTTCCACCGTTCCGTTCATATGACACACATTACTTTTGTCATAGTGCTCTTTGCACGATCATGTAGTTGACCTCGTATTTGTGGCAAGGCCACTTTCGTAATTTTCATACATGTCGCTCTTGAGTCATTGCATATCCCGGTACACCTCCGGAGGCATTCATATAGAGTCATATCTTGTTCTAGCTTTGAGTTGTAAATCCATAAAAGTGTGATGATCTTCATTATTAGATCATTGTCCTCGTGAGGAAAGGATGATGAAGGCTATGATTCCCCCACAAGTCGGGATGAGACTTCGGACTTTACAAAAAGAAAAAAAAAGGCCAAAAAGAAAAAAACAAGAGGAAAAAGGAAAAAGGCCAAAGAAAGAAAAAAAAGAAAAAGGAAAAAAAGGAAAAACTAAAATGAGAGAAAAAGAGAGAAGGGACAATGCTACTATCTCTTTTTCCACACTTGTGCTTCAAAATAGCACCATGATCTTCATGATAGAGAGTCTCATATGTTGTCACTTTCATATACTAGTGGGAATTTTTCATTATAGAACTTGGCTTGTATATTCCAATGATGGGCTTCCTCAAAAGTGCCCTAGGTCTTCGTGAGCAAGCAAGTTGGATGCACACCCACTAGTTTTCTTTTGTTGAGGTTTCATATATTTATAGCTCTAGTGCATCCGTTGCATGGCAATCCCTACTAACTCACATTGAAATATATTAATGGGCATCTCCATAGCCCGTTGATACTCCTAGTTGCTGTGAGACTATCTTCTTCCTTTTTGTCTTCTCCACAACCACCATTCTATTCCACATATTGTGTTATGTCCATGGCTCACGCTCATGTATTGCGTGAAAGTTGAAAGAGTTTGAGATTATTAAAGTATTAAACAATTGCTTGGCTCGTCATCGGGGTTGTGCATGATTAAATACTTCGTGTGATGAAGATGAAGCATGGCCAGACTATATGATTTTGTAGGGATAACTTTCTTTAGCCATGTTATTTTGAGAAGACATGATTACCTTGTTTAGTATGCTTGAAGTATTACTATTTCTTATGTCTTTACGAACTTTTATTTTGTATTATTTGGATCTGAACATTCATGCCACAATAAAAGAGAATTATATTATGAATTATGCTAGGTAGCTTTCCAAATCAAAAGTTCTTGTCGGTGTCAAAACCGGCGGATCTCGGGTAGGGGGTCCCAAACAGTGTGTCTAGGCGGATGGTAACAGGAGACAAGGGACACGATGTTTTTACCCAGGTTCGGGCCCTCTCGATGGAGGTAAAACCCTACTCCTGCTTGATTAATATTGATGATATGGGTAGTACAAGAGTAGATCTACCACGAGATCAGAGAGGCTAAACCCTAGAAGCTAGCCTATGGTATGATTGTTGTTCGTCCTACGGACTAAACCTCTCCGGCTTATATAGACACCGGAGAGGGCCAGGGTTACACAGAGTCGGTTATAATGGGAGGAGATCTACATATCGTATCGCCAAGCTTGCCTTCCACGCCAAGGAAAGTCCTATCCGGACACATGACGAAGTCTTCAATCTTATATCTTCATAGTCCGGGAGTCCGGCCAAAGGTCATAGTCCGGCCATCCAGACACCCCCTAATCCACGACTCCCTCAGTAGCCCCCGAATCAGGCTTCAATGACGATGAGTCCGGCGCGCAGATTTATCTTCGGCATTGCAAGGCGGGTTCTTCTCCAAATCCCATATACCTGTCGAATAGTGTCCGGCTTCCGATGAATGTTGCGCTCCTTGGCTTTTGTGCCCAATAATGGCCATCCTCCACGTGTCAAAAGAATGCGAAAAGACAGGGTGTTTTTTCATTTACCCCCCTAGCTGCAAAAATGGGTCGCCTATAAAAGAGGCGGGGACTTAGATCCGAATCACACCATCTTCCCTCCACGAGCATTCATCAGAGCGCATTCGACAAAGATCCATTCCATCATGGCCGGTCGACGCAGCTCCTCCCCTCGCCCCCAGCCCTCAGCCTGGAGATTGGGAGAGGTGTTCCGTCGCGCACAGCGAGCTAGTAGCGCTCCAAGCCAAGGGGCTTCTCCCCCCAGCTTACATGGTCCCAGTTCGTGTCGGGATTGCCACTTATAATGGCGGAGAGCAAGCGGAGAGTGTCCCCAATCCCTCCAAAGGAGAGCGGGTATGCCTTGTCCCTAATTTAATAAGAGGGCTCGGATTTCCAGTTCATCCGTTTCTCCGGGGGCTCCTGGAGTTCTATGGCCTCCAGTTACACAACCTTACGTCTCCCTCCATATTGCATATTGCGGGCTTCGTAGCCCTTTGCGAGCTGTTTTTGGGCATCGAGGCCCATTTTGCGCTGTGGAAGAAGTTGTTCTGCCTCGTTCCCCGTTCTCAGGAGGGGTTGATATATCAAGTGGGCGGAGCCGAACTATAGCGCATCGCCGGGACCGGATATCTCTCTGGAACCCCAAAGAAGGCCTCCAAAGACTGGCCTTCAGAATGGTTTGATATAGAAGACGTCCCCCTGCCGGACCCTGTACGGATACGCCTCCCTGAGTTTGATAATGCTCCCTTGAAGAAACGCCTGAGCTGGCGCCCACAGAGCCTTCAGAAGGAAAATGATAGGGACGTCCTTTACCTAATGAGCCGGATAAGGTTGTTAGCTCATTCCGGACTGACCATGATCGAGGTCATGGCCATATGCATTACACGGGGGGTGCAACCGCTTCAATACCGAGGCCACCCCTTGTGGGATTTCAACGGGGAGGACGATTCCACCAGGTGCAGCCGTAAGGGGCCAGATTCGGCTGCCACTATAACGAAGATCTTGTCCGCTTTGTACAAGGGAGAAGAGGAGGAATTCCTCCGCGTCAACCCACGGGGCAGATTTTCTATGTACAATCCTCCAAGCTGGGTAAGCGAACACATACACTTGCCCATTCGTTTTTATATTCCCATAGTTAAGTACTTAGTCTAGCAATTTCAACCCAGGAGCTACGCCAGACTGTAAAGGAGATAAACTACCCTCCTCCACAACCCGAGGACCCAGAACGGTCCCTTGATACGTCTCCAACGTATCTATAATTTTTGATTGCTCCATGCTACTTTATCTATTGTTTTGGACTATAATGGTCTTTATTTTCCACTTTCATATTAGTTTTGGGACTAACCTATTAACCGGAGGCCCAACCCAGAATTGTTGTTTTTTGCCTTTTTTAGTATTTCGAAGAAACAGAATATCAAACGGAGTCCAAACGGAATGAAACCTTCGGGATCATGTTTTTCCAACCGAACGTGATCCAGGAGAGTTGGACCCTACTCCAAGAAGTGCCACAGGCGGTCACGAGGGTGGAGGGCGCCCCCTAGCGCGCCCCCTACCTCGTGGGCCCCTCGGAGCTCCATCGACGTACTCCTTCCACCTATATATACCTACGTATCCCCGAACAATCAGGACAGAGCCAAAAACCTAATTCCACCGCCGTAACTTCCTATATCCACGAGATCCCATCTTGGGGCCTGTTCCGGAGCTCCACCGGAGGGGGCATCTAACTCGGAGGGCTTCTACATCATCACCATGGACCCTCCGATGAAGTGTGAGTAGTTTAATTCAGACCTTCGGGTCCATAGTTGAGATCGATGAATTGTGGGTTTATGATCTAGCTTATCTATGGAAAATATTTGATTCTTCTCTGAATTATTTTATGTATGATTGAGTTATCTTTGCAAGTCTCTTCGAATTATCCGTTTTGTTTGGCCAACTAGATTGGTAGTTCTTGCAATGGGAGAAGTGTTTAGCTTTGGGTTCAATCTTGCGGTGACATTACCCAGTGACAGAAAGGGTTGCAAGGCACGTATTGTATTGTTGCCATCAAGGATAACAAGATGGGGTATTTATCATATTGCATGAATTTATTCCTCTAGATCATGTCATCTTGCTTAAGGTGTTACTCTGTTTTTAACTTAATACTCTAGATGCATGCTGGATAGCGGTCGATGAGTGGAGTAATAGTAGTAGATGTAGAATTGTTTCGGTCTACTTGTCACGGACGTGATGCCTATATACATGATCATTGCCTGGATAACCTCATAACTATGCTCAATTCTGCCAATTGCTCAACAGTAATTTGTTCACCCACCATAGAATACTTATGCTCTTGAGAGAAGCCACTAGTGAAATCTATGGCCCCCGGGTCTATTCTCATCATATCAATCTCCATCACTTTATTTACTTGCTTTTGCTTCTACTTTTTTCTTTGCATCTTTATACCAAAAATACCAAAAATATTATCTCTATCAGATCTCACCCTCGTAAGTGACCGTGAAGGGATTGACAACCCGTAAGCGTTGGTTGCGAGTAGCTATCGTTTTGTGCAGGTACGAGGGACTTGCGCATGGTCTCCTACTGGATTGATACCTTGGTTCGCAAAAATTGAGGGAAATACTTACGCTACTTTACTGCATCATCCTCTCCTCTTCGGGGAAATCCAACGCATTGCTCAAGAGGTAGCATCCCTCGACCTGGACTCCCATGAGGACCCGGACTTATGTGTGGAGCTGATTGATGGGGTGTTTCATCAATTGAGTAAGGAGAACACCTTAGTGGCCATTACGGCGATTATCCCAGACTACTTCCAGCCTCAAAGATAACTGAGATCGAAGTCCCAGTACTTTCAAGAGGATCCATCCGTGCTTATTTTTGATCGCCGTATACCAATGGCGTTTTTCGCAGGGGAAATCCTTGAGGTGGAGGGCCGAGCCCGTGGTGGCTAGCCAACAAGGGCCATTGAGGCCCAACGGGCTAAAAAGAAGTGCGAACCGGATCGAGACAACGATGCAACGGTACAGCGTGTAACTTTAATGCCCAGGGTTTATGCCCTCAAGGCATACTAACGCACATGCTTACTTTAGGAAGAAGAGCGCCCGCCGGACTATATCCACCGGCCAGGCTTCAAGGCCGGGTCCGGAAGCAGAGGCGAACACGGCGCGCGTACTGGACGCTCCTCCGACAGAGGATGCGGATCGGCTGTCTGCCGCCAATTCCAAGGTGGAGAGTGCCATGAACCACAGGCGTCGCCGGACTGTTCTTCGTGAGGCTTGTTTTTTCCAAGAGGCGTTGGACGCTTTTCATACGGGAGACACGTACCTCCGTGCCGCTCAAAATGGTCTAGCCAGAGCCACAGAGCAATATGTAAAAGACATACGGGTGAGAAAATTTGATGGTTACATATGTCAGTAGCCCCTGAGACTTGAAATAGTTAGAATGACTGATTTAAGGATCATTTGTTATGCAGGATCTTACAGAAAAGAATACCCGACTGTCCCAGGAGCTGGAAGAGTGCAAAGCCCAACTTGAGGCCGCACTAGCCGCAACAGGGAAGGCCAAAGAGACCCCCTCTGGTAATATACACTTCGAAAGATAAGTATGTGGTGAAGTGCGGCATGTGTGCAATTCTGACAATAACAGTGCAGATGGCGCTGGAGTGGATCCCGACAAGCAGCAACTCTTGCGCCAGTTAAAGGCCGGCGAGAGTGTGCTTACAAGGGTGAGGCAAGAGAAGAACAAGCTTCAAGATGCCAACACCCAGCTGGGCGAGGAACTAAAGGATCTTCGTGCTCAGCTGTCGGACTACGTGAAGGAGAATCGGCGGCTTCGACGCGGCATTTTTAGTAAGTGCTTGAACGAACTTATGAAAAGAAGAGTACGGCGAGGAAGTCGAATTGACAATGTTATGTCTGTAGGTATGCTGACAGGTCGACCTACGGAGGAAATGCCCGGTTCTACGGGTGACCTTCTTCCCGAGCTCTCACAACTGCACGAACGAGTTCAGCAGGTGATGCAAGGCGTCGCCCAGGCCTTGTGGCCATCCGTCTCCGTGCACGAAGGCCTTGGAGAGCTTGCAGAGAAGCTGAAGGGAGCGCGGCGGCGCTTCCGATTATGGAAGATATCGGCCTGCCGTCAAGGCGCCCGGGAAGCCTGGGCCATGGTGAAGTCGCGGTACACGAAGGCTGACCCAATCCACATGGCCGAGGTCGGACTTGTGGGGCCCAATGGGAAGGAGATCCCTGTCAGTTTAGTGTACGGCCAGGTAGAGTTGGCCGCAAAATATTCCCAATAGGACTGTAAACTAGACAGCCTGTTGGATGGTATTGAAGAGCAATATACCTAGACAAATTGACTATGTAATTTAAAATGACATGTAAAATGCCTTCTAGCTGGATTGTAGATTGTTTGTCATAGCGGACCTTTTCGCTTCAACCTCGGGACCCGATAGTCCGGAGTGTGTCCGAATACCCTCTCGATTATTTAAGAACCGGGGCATGCATGGAGACCAGGCGTAGGGGTCATTACTGCTTTAGCAGACAAGTGCCCAACTAGTTATGTTATATTACATGGTTAGTAAGAAACATCTTCTAGGGAGAATAGTTCCGTTAGGGGTTCCTTTCCCTGGGAGGCATGTGAAAGTGCTAGTTATCGACTAGAGGGGGGGTGAATAGGCGATTTTCATGAAGTCTTCAAAACATAGAAGTTTCAAAGACAAATAATAGAAACAACCTAGTTGATATGCAGCGGAAGATAAACTACAACAAGCAAGCCATAATCAAGTATGCAATAGCATTAACGTTCGAAGATTAATAGCAGCTAGGTAGTAGGATCAGGATGGAAGATAGTATGAAGCCAATCAACAATAGTAGTCAATCAATGAAGTCAATCAGATAAGACGATAAGCAATGACTTCACGAAGACAAACTCAAGTAAAGGAGGGAAGAGATAGAACCAGTTGCTTGTTGAAGACACAGGATTTGTTGGACCAGTTCCAGTTGCTGTGACAACTGTACGTCTGGTAAGGGAGGCTGAGATTCAACTCAGAAGACCGTGTCTTCACCTTATTCCCCTTGAGCTATGGACACCCAGTCCTCGCCCAATCACTCTGGTAAGTCTTCAAGGTAGACTTCCAAACCTTCACAGACTCCGTTCACCCGGCAATCCACAATGACTCTTGGATGCCCAGAACGAGACGCCTAACCGGCTGGAGGATACACAGTCCTCAAGTGTAATAAGTCTTCAGGTCACATAGACAGAAAGACTTCAGTGATGCCTAACACTCTTTGGCTCTGGGTGTTTGGGCTTTGTCCTCGCAAGGATTTCTCTCTCTCAAATGCTTCGAGGTGGGTTGCTCTCAAACCACAAAAGCCATATCTTAACTCTGAGCAGTCACCAATTTATGGTGTAGGGGGTGGGCTATTTATAGCCACTAGGCAACCCGACCTGATTTGTCCGAAATGACCCTGGGTCACTAAGGAACTGACACGTGTTCCAACGGTCAGATTTTAAACACACACCGCAACTTTACTTGGGCTACAAGCAAAGCTGACTCATCCAACTCTGGATAAGATTTGCTCTCATTGTCTTCGCTTGAAGACATAGGATTTGGGTTGAGCATCACTTCAGTCACTCTGACTTAGTTCACTTGGACCCCACTTAACAGTACGGTGGTTCCTATGACTCAACAAAGAAGAAAAGGAAACAACGAAACCACACAGTCTTCGTGCTTCATAGTCTTCACGCAATGTCTTCTCATGTCATAGTCTTCAATATGAATATCTTCTCATACCACCATTGTCTTCAATGTCTTCATACATTTTAGGGGTCATCTCCGGTAGGTAAACCGAATCAATGAGGGACACTACCTGCGTTATCCTGCAATTCTCACAAACGCATTAGTCCCTCAACCAACTTTGTCGTCAATACTCCAAAACCAACTAGGGGTGGCACTAGATGCACTTACAATCTCCCCCATTTTGGTGATTGATGACAAACTGGTTGAAGTTTTCAACGGGGATAAAGTATGTGAAATTGTAAAGGATAGGAATTTGTCTTCATAAGTAGTAAGGGCTCCCCCTGAAGATGTGCATATAAATAATTTTGCTTTTGGAATGCAAATGCACATGGCAGGTTGTACTTGTGGAGATCCACTTCAACTTATGAAGATAATTCATCATGCATGAGATGATCTAGTATATAGGATGACATGCATAATGAAAAATGGACATCTGCAGGATGATTTAAGTGCGGAAGTTATCATTGCACGTGGAAATGCAAATAAGTAGCAGACGACCATCAAGTTTAAGTGTTACAACTCAGAGAACCCAATGTTTCAAAATGCAAGAGTTGTAAGCACGAGGCAAAATATAACGCAACCGCCCATATGAACCCGCTTGAAGACTATCAACTCATACGCTTCTCCCCCTTTTGTCAGTAATGACCAAAAAGGTTTGAAGACATAGAGCATCTACTCGTCTTCTTGATGAGTAGGTGAAGCAGCAGGATTGTCGTCGTTGGGTGGCGGTGCAGATGAACTTGGTGCAGTGTCGATTCACACAGTAGTAGTAGGAGGTGGCGAAGTAGCATCATCTTCATCATTGATCACTCTGGCATTTACCGTTGCCGCGGAGGAAGAATATTCAGAGTCTTCAAGAGATGGAGTTCTTCATAAGATAGCATTCCGTGGAGGAGTGGAGTCAAACTGAAATCTTTCATTGAAGCCATCGTCTTGAAGATCTGCTTCAGCACTAAGCAGGGTCAAACTCTTCCATGATCGCCGGCAAGTTTCATGAGCAACAAAGGCATTCTTGGTGGCAAGGTTGCGAATGCGATTGACATCCACTAAGATGCTTTGCATCTGTCTCTTGAGCCAGAAATGATGCTTATCCTGTTTCTGATGAAGGGCCACAAGAAGTTCTCGGTCATTGAGAACACGAGAATGCTTGTGAGGCCTTTGTGCAATGGTGCTTTCAGTGGCTTCAGTAGGTGCTTGATGAGGCAGGCGAGTATTTCCAGCCAATGGATAGATTCGTGTAGCTGCTTGAACACCTTCAACGGGTTGAGTGAAGCTTTGGTGCTCGGCATTCTGAAGACAAAGAGGCTTCTTGGCAGGGTCAGGATATATAGCTTCAACTGACATATCAACCTCAGGTAGAAAAATCACATGATTGCGAGCAGAAGGTTGATAGTTGACAGTAGAGTGTCGCTTTATGAGGCGCATGACCCATGGAGCATAAAACTTCAGACCAAAGAGATCAGAGCCGGAGGCAGCAAGTTGTCTGATGAAGAAATCTTGTGCATTGAAGCTGATGCCATTGAAAATGTACAAGACCAAAGTCTTCATAGCTCCTTCAAGCTTTGCCGCTGATGAATGTCCTTTGATAGGCCATAGAGTCCGCCCGATGATGTGATATATGGTGCGTGGCAGATACTCAAGGTCTTCAACAAAGAACTCTGTTGGATATTCAACGTCGCGGGGCAAAGGCTTCATCATGCTCAGCATCTGACTCATATTGGGTTCAGGCCTATGAAAGATGCTTTCCAGGGCATTGCGATGATGTTGACAGCCAGGTTCATAGAGTTCTTCGGGAGTGAACAGGCCTGTAAGCTCGATGATATCCATAGCTTTGGCTTCATGATGAACGTTTCCGGTCATCCACTCGAGAACCCAAGTCTTCGTATCTCTGTTGTAGCCACGAATGTGCAGTGTAGCATAGAATTGAAGCAATAGTTCTTCATTCCAGTGTTCCTTATCTGTGACAAAACTGAGCAGCCCAGCATCACGAAAGCAGTCAAGTGCTTCTTCTAAGCAGGGGAGTCCAGTAATGGCTTCAGTGTCGAGGCGCATATGAGGGAAGATGCGCCCTTGATCAGACAGAACACTGGAGTAATAGCTTCGCTGCTGATGACTCCAGAACCGATCTGATGCAATTCTTGGCTTCGTGTAGTGGTTCTTCGAGCTATCAAAGAATGTGTTGTGGCTCTTGAAGCCATTAGCATTGAAGGACCCGACAGTGGTGGCAGTACCAGGAAACCTTGGCAGTCTGGGCTTGGGCTTCTGGACGTGAGGCCTATGCTCAACATGATAGTCAAATTGAGGACCAGAGACATTAGGCAGAGGGACTAGAACGGGCCATCTGACTGTTGTTAGCTCTCCGTGGCTATATGCTTGCTCAATTGTATAGGGCCTTGGGGGTGTAACAGGAGCAGTGGCAGCAGCTGAGGCTTCAGGCTGCACAACAGGTGCTTCAGAAGCAGTAGCCTCACTAGCTTCAGGTGCAGTGGCCGCATTAGTTTCAGGCACACTGGTTGGTTCAAGCTCCACATCAGCGTCAGCCAAGACAGTGTCATTGGCTTCATTGTCATTGGTGGTGGCAGCTTCAACATTTTCAACCTCCACTTGAGGAGCTGGAGGGTCAGACACAGACACGTTCAAATCATGAACTTCTTCTTCTTGAATGGGGGGAGTAGAGACAAGTTCTTCTTGACACTCTTCATCGGCTGATGCAGCCGGATTGTCTTCAGCAGCAGGTGCTTCAGATGCAGAGACATTCACAGCAGGAGTGGCTTCAGAAAACACTTGACGTGCAATAGGTTGATGATGCACTTCTCCTTCTGGAACGCTCGGAAGAGGAGCTTGAGGCCTTGGTCCTTTGCGAAGCCTTTGAAGTACTGGCAACGCTTTTGGAGATGGAGTGGGCAGGCCATCATCCTCTTCAGCTTGTACGGATGTTGTGACTTGTTGTTGTTGTTGGGGAGTGTTGGGGGAGTCTTGTTCTTGCGGGCGATCAGCCCACGAATCATCCGGTGCAATTGGCGTCAGAGGACGACCAATGCTGATGAGTTCGATGTTCGTACGAACAGGCGATGATACCACATTGTATTCGAGCTGAGGAAAAACTTCATCATCTTCAACATTGTCATATGACCAATCTCTTCAGCAGCGGTGGGTTCAGCTGCTGGAATATCTTTAGCTTTAGGAGCCTCTGTGGAAGCAGGCTCATGAACAGTCAGGTGAAGTTCTTGGGATGCAGATGCAGGATGAATCACTGAGATGGGTTCAACAAAAAGGGGCTCTATGGGAGCAGCCCGATTCTTCTTGGTCTTGCGCTTCTGCTTGGAGGGAGTGGCATCAGAGGCTTCGGTATTCTTCCTCTTTCTGGCTTCTGCCTCTGCAGCCCTCGTCTTCTTCTGTTCTGAAGCGGTTGTGGTGACCTTTGGCTTCGAGCCAGTCATGCTACTTGGGAAGATAATGCGTGGAGCTTCTTGGCTTGAAGGCGCAGGCTGATCAGCAGGAAGCTTCTTCTTTTTCTTTGCTGCCATCCTGGGGTTAATGCCAGGACGGCCAAGTGACTTGCGCTTCTCTGCCTCATTGTAGGCAAGCACACACTTATCAGCCAAACTCTTCATGCGCTCACGAGAGCCTTGAGCTTCTTGGCGCTTCTTCAGAAAAGCTTCTTTAAGCTCATGCAGCATGACCTTAAAGTTTCGGACATCTTGAACACTGAGCTTGGCCACATGCTTCTTGAATTGAGCCTTCTCATAATCAATCTTGTGCTTGAGCTCAACGATTCGCTGAGCGAGAGCCAGCTCAGAAGCAATGGCGCCATTAAAAGAGACGTTGAGGCCAATTGGAAGCTGTAAATCTTCAAAGCTGACGTTTGGGGTGTCGAACCACTCATCAATGAAATTGTGGATGATGGCCACATCAAAGAGAGGCAAATTGCTGAAGATTTCTGCTTCTTCCTTGCTCTTTATCAGCTGCTCAAGAGCATCATCCGCAAGATCTTCATCACTTGATAGATCAATGGGTTCTTCACGCAGAATGGCAGCAGGAGTCAAGGCTTGATCAGTATGCCTGACAAGTTGCTTTTTCTTCTCCGTCTTCTTGGAGATACGGGATTGATCTTCAGACTGCACACTGGCTTTAGGAGGTGCAGTGGCCAATGGCTTCAGACGAGAAGCTTTTGGAGGTGCGGCTGATGATGAAGCCTTAACCTTCTTTGGCTTCTTCGGCCTTGGAGTAGGAGCAGGGGCTTCATCAGAATCAGCATCATTGTTGGGATGATCCACTCTGGCACCATGAACCAAGACGTAGGAGATGAGACCATCAAGGTTGGCAAAGGGGCCAATTCTATTCTCTTCAGCTTCACGTGTCCCATCCTCACGGGGAGCAGAGGGACCAGGATTGAAGTATAATCCCCATGACTTCTTGTTTTCCTTTGCTGAAGACATAGCAAACTGGAAGTTGCGCTTGAAGAGATTGTCGTCGCGACACCAGAGCAATGATGATGGGTTGGCTTCTTCAGGCTGTGGTCCATGGACCATGCAAGGATAGAATTCTTGCTCAATGGCTTCAGCTCTGTTCTTAGGGGGAAGGCCTCGATAGAGAATATCACCCCAAGGGCTCTTGATAGCATATTTCTCTGCGTACTCCTGGGTGACGAACTTGTACTTGTACCACTGTTCAGCCCAATAGCGACGAATCCATTGGATTCGAGTCTTGCGTTGATTGTAATCTTCTTCAGGATCTGTTTTGTATATATCTGCAAGATCATCAGGCAGATCCTTAGAACTTCCCCCACGACACTGTCTGCCACCCTTCCTTGCTGATTTTTCTGCAGCCATGAACTTCAAGCTGAATGGCTTCAATACGTTCAGAGGCTTCAGAGATTTACGCTTGCTAGTCAAGCAGGAACTGGCTTCAGGAGAATTGATATGATGTTGTAAGTATTCTGCAAACGAATGCAGACTATGAGAACCAAGGGATTCTCCCACGGACATGTACCTGTGACAGCATTAGAGATGCGAGGGAAGGGGAAGAGGTCATATGCATTCTCAGAAGATTTTGAAGATAAATCAGTTTGAAGACATTGACCACATGATGCGAAGACATTCACTTATATGTGGTGAGTTGGTTCTAGATTTGTACCAATCCGTGAATAAGTACAAGTGAGGAATCAAACTAGATAGGAAACCTAAGTGAATAGACTAGGCATTATGAGATGTAGATAGAATAGATCTGACATTGAGTAGGCAGAAACCACTTTCGGTACGTAGGATGAATCTATGAAGATCAAAAAGGTGGTAAAAATAGAGTTATAATTACCGCACGACGAACTACTAGATGGGAAGAATAGGAGACCGAGCAGTTCAGCCCACCGTGCCCTAACTTGGCGATGGAGGACACCTACGGCGACGGCGGAGAGGACGATGTCCGCGGCCGGCATGAGGACGACGTCGGAGAATTCGCTGCAGCTAAGCGCTTTGTCGCCGGCGTCGTCGCGAGCTAGCGGTGGCGCTAGGGTTTTGATGGAGGTGGAGAGGTGGAAGAAAGATTTCTTTACCGCAGGGGACACATATTTATAAGTAGGTGTGCAGCACAGCGCAATTACACAGGTGCCCCTGTCTGTTCACATCCGTGGGGTACGTGGCAAGCATGCAACACATTTAGAATTGTCCCACATTCCCACGCCTGCCAAGTATGTCGGATGTTCATTCCGGCTTCTCCGGATATCGACAATTAAGATGTTTCATTTAAATAAGACTTGATATTTTGTCTCTGTGTCTTCTGTTGACAAGGATGCAGAGAAGACATTCGACAGTTTCAATAGAATGCATATGATTTGGACAGATAGATTTTGAGATAGTAAGCATAGAGAGATTAGGGTCCGATCACATTCACTTAGTTCAAAAGTTTCAACTTGAAGACATAGCTATAAGTGAATGCTGTAGAGGACAGAACGCTAGTATATATATATGCAATCAAATCACTATAGCTCAGAAAAATCACGAAGATAAATTGAAACTGAAGACAAACCAAATGCGAAATCTTTACAAAATAATGCCATGAGTGAAACACTTCAAATAGAGAAATTTGGTGGTGGCGTTACCCACCGTATAGGAAGTATTAGACCCAGACACGGCGCACAATTATCGTGGCGCTCCGAAGTCAAATTCCATGTTAATGTATTCACACTCAGAGTGTAAATCTTCATTCATTGAAGATATACATTACTTTGTGTGTTGCACATCTAAGTCATCAACATGCATAAGTGTTAGGATGTGTGCCTGATCACAAGACATTCGAGGATTCCAAGATATTTAGCTCACACCATAACTTGCAAAACCTTTTCTCATCCAAGGGCTTTGTGAAGATATTTGCCAGTTTCTCATCAGTGTTGACGTGCATGATATCTATATCTTTCTTCATAACATGATCTCTGAGAAAGTGATGACGAATTTCAATGTGCTTTGTCTTCTAGTGCTGGACTGGATTGTTGGCAATTTTGATGGCACTTTCGTTGTCACAGAAGAGAGGGACTTGCTTCAGATCGATGCCATAGTCCTTGAGAGTTTGCTTCATCCACATAAGCTGAGCACAACAAGATCCAGCAGCAATGTATTCAGATTCAGCAGTTGAGAGTGATACACAGTTCTGCTTCTTTGAAGACCAACAGACAAGTGATCGACCAAGAAAATGACATGTGCCTGATGTTGACTTGCGATCCACCTTGTCACCAGCATAATCAGCATCCGAGAATCCAACCAGATCAAACCTTGAGCCCTTTGGATACCATAATCCGAGTGTTGGGGTGTAAGCCAAATATCTAAGAATTCGCTTCACTGCTAGGTGATGCGATTCCATTGGTGCCACTTGGAATCGAGCACACATGCAAACACTAAGCATAATATCTGGCCTAGATGCACATAGGTAAAGTAAAGAACCAATCATGGAGCGGTATACCTTTTGATCAAACTCTTTACCATTGTCGTCGGGACCAAGATGATGTTTGGCTGGCATTGGCGTCGTGTAACCTTTGCAATCTTGCATGACGAACTTCTTCACGCAATCTTTGAGATATTTTTCTTGAGATATGAAGATGCCATTTCTTTGTTGATGGATTTGAAGACCAAGGAAGAACTTCAGCTCACCCATCATGGACATTTGATATTGCTCTTGCATCATAAATCCAAACTCATCACTGTACTTCTGGTTGGTGCATCCGAAGATTATGTCATCAACATATATTTGGCACACAAACAGTTCACCATCATATGTCTTCGTGAAGAGAGTGGGATCGAGGGATCCAGGTTTGAAGCCTTTGCTCTTCAGGAAGTCTTTGATTGTATCATACCAGGCACGAGGATCTTGTTTGAGGCCATACAGTGCTTTGTTCAGTTTGTACACCATATCAGGATGTTTTGGATCTTCAAAGCCAGGTGGTTGTGCAACATATACTTCTTCTTCAATCTTGCCATTGAGAAAAGCACTCTTTACATCCATTTTATATAGCAAGATGTTGTGATGATTTGCATAGGCTAGCAGTATGCGAATGGCTTCAAGCCTAGCAACAGGAGCAAATGTTTCATCAAAGTCAATTCCTTCAACTTGAGTATATCCTTGAGCCACAAGACGTGCTTTGTTTCTGACGACTTGACCATGCTCATCTTGCTTGTTTCGATATATCCACTTTGTTCCAATAATGTTATGCTTGCGAGGGTCAGGTCGCTTGACAAGTTCCCAAACATTATTCAGCTTGAACTGTTGAAGTTCTTCTTGCATGGCTTGAATCCATTCAGGTTCAATAAAAGCTTTAGCAACTTTCTTGGGTTCTGATATTGACACAAATGAAAAATGCCCACAGAAATTTGCTAGATGTGTTGCTCTTGAGCAAGTAAGCGGACCAGGCGCATTGATGCTATCAATTATCTTCTCGATTTGTACTTCATTTGCAACACGAGGATGAAATGGACGAAGTCCTTGCTCATGTTGATCATTGTCATCGTTGGGAGGATTGTCTTCGGACTGAGCATTGTCTTCAGGTTGGTTTGGCACAGAGATGATAAGTTCCTCTTCAGGTTGTGCTTCAGAGGGCATGATCTCACCAGTTCCCATCAACTTGATAGATTCACAGGAAGGAGCTTCATCAAGTGTACTTGGCAGAATTTCTCTTTCAGAACCATTGGTTTCATCAAATCGCACATCCACTGTTTCAACGATTTTGTAGTGGAAGAGGTTGAAGACTCTGTAAGAGTGCGAATCCTTTCCATAGCCAAGCATGAAGCCTTCGTGAGCTTTGGGTTCAAATTTTGACTTGTGATGGGGATCCTTGATCCAACATCTAGCACCAAAGACTCTGAAGTAGCTGACATTTGGCTTCTTGCCAGTGAGGAGCTCATAGGATGTTTTGCCCAGAAGCTTATGGATGTAGACACGGTTGATGATGTGACAAGCTGTATCAATGGCTTCAGGCCAGAACTTTCTTGGTGTCTTGTACTCGTCAAGCATTGTTCGAGCCATCTCTATGAGGGTTCTGTTCTTGCGCTCTACAATGCTGTTTTGCTGAGGTGTGTATGGAGCAGAAAATTCATGAGTGATTCCCATTGTATCCAGATAAAGATCAAGCCCAGTGTTCTTGAATTCAGTGCCGTTATCACTTCTGATATGCTTGATCTTGACGCCATAGTTGTTCATTGCTCGATTGGCGAATCGTCTGAAGACATCTTGTACTTCAGTCTTGTAGAGAATTATATGCACCCATGTGTATCTTGAGTAGTCATCAACAATGACGAAGCCATAGAGACACGCCGTTGTTGTGAGGGTTGAGTAGTGGGTAGGTCCAAATAAGTCCATGTGTAGCATCTCGAAGGGTTGAGATGTTGTCATGATTGTCTTCGAAGGATGCTTGTCCCTTGTCATCTTTCCAGCTTCGCAGGCACCACACAGATGATATTTCTTGAACTTGACACCTTCGATGCCTATGGCATGCTTCCTTTTGACGAGAGTGTGCAAGTTCCTCATGCCAGCGTGCCCCAGCCTTCGATGCCAGAGCCAGCATTCTGAAGCTTTAGCAAGAAGACATACGGCAAGTTTTGGACCTGCTGAGAAATCTACCATGTATAGATCACCTTTCCTATACCCTTCAAAGACTAGAGATTTGTCAGATTCCATTAGTACAAGGCAACGATATTTTCCAAATATCACAATCATGTTTAAGTCACAAAGCATTGAGACAGACATTAAGTTGAATCCAAGGGATTCAACAAGCATCACTTTATCCATGTGTTGATCCTTTGAGATTGCAACTCTACCTAGACCCAATACTTTGCCTTTACCAGTGTCAGCAAATGTGATTTGACTCTTGTCGGATGGACGTAAGGTTGAGTCCATGAGAAGACTTTGATTGCCAGTCATATGATTAGTGCATCCGCTGTCAATAATCCATTCTGAAGCTTTTGGTGTACCCTACAGTGCAGTTAGAGGGATAGGCTTCACAATGTATGTTGTGAAGCATAAGCATTTGATACACACTTGGGTTATCACAACATAGATGAAAGTTAGCACACAGTATGACAGGTAAGCGATTTTATCATGTGTTCCTTTGTGTTTTATATTAAGTGATTTTATCATGCGTTCCTTTGTGTTTTAGGTCCCCAGCAATAATATCGGACACCATTGATTGCTGGTTGGAGACCATTTTCTGCAAAAGAGAGTTAGTTCTTCTTCACCACCCACATCTTCAGGGGTGGCTTAGAAGCAATGAGTCTAAGTGCAGCATCTGAGAATTTCGGCTTTGAAGCCCTAGCAAATAGCCTTGCAGGAGATGAATGATACTCATATGAATAAGCAAAAAAGTTCTTAGTATTATGAACATAGCGGTTTGAAGACACACGCTCATATTCATAAGTTTGAGTATGATTTCCCTGCAAAACATTGGCGTTAGGGTGACTCGGGTGAGTCCTGTTTCCGTAAGTAGCCATTGGACCATATGATGCCTTTGGTCTGGGGTTTGTCTTCTTCCCTGGTGGTGTCATGATGACATTCACTGGAAGATTCTCAAGGCAGCTTTTGGGAACCCAGATCTTCTTCATTGGAGGTCCATTCCTGCAGTTAGTACCAATATACCTGGCAAACACTTCACCATTCTGATTTTTGAACAGTTTATAGTTTGCATCAAAGGATTCATCAATGATAATAGGATTAGCACAGGTATATCCAGATAAAGTAGATGGATCCACTGAAGGTTCCTTTGCAGCAACCCATGTGGTTTTGGGATACTTCTCAGGCTTCCAGTAGGAACCATCAGCATTCATTTTCCTCTCGAACCCAACACCCTCTTTCCTAGGGTTTCGGTTCAGAATCTGCTTTTTGAGGACATCACAAAGTGTCTGATGCCCTTTCAGACTCTTATACATCCCTGTTTCAAGCAATGTCTTCAACCTAGCATTTTCATCAGAAATAGTAGTGGTATCCTCAGAAGAGGGGTTAGTTACCACATCAGTAGTTGAAGATAGAGCAACAGTAGCAGCAGTGGAAGATTCAGCAATAGAGGCAGCGTTATCACGCTCAATGCATTTCAAGCAAGGTGGTTCAAATCCTTCCTGAGCGGAACTGATCTGTTGAGCGCGAAGTGACACATTTTCCTTTTGAAGATCTTCATGAGCCGCTTTCAATTTCTCAAGGTCTTGCTTCCTTTGAAGATAATCATAGGAGAGCTTTTCATTAGTGGTTGAGAGCGTCTCATGAAGATTTTCAAGTTCTTGATACTTAGCATGAAGATTTTTTATTTCTTCAACTAAGGACTGTGTACGTGTCATTTCCGCGTCCAACAGGTCATCGCTTTTGTCTAACAGTTTTTGAGTATATTCCATAGCCTTTTGTTGTTCAGTAGCAATTTTAGCAAGTGTTTTGTAGCTAGGTTTGGATTCACAGTCAGAGTCATCTTCACTTGATGTTTGAAAGTAGGCATCGCGTGATTTTACCTTGGCACCGCGTGCCATGAAGCAGTAGGTAGGAGCAAGATCGTCCTTGTCATCATCAGCGTTGGTGTGAGAGTCATTGTCTTCAGTGTTGAAGATGGACTTTGCGACATAGGCTATGGCCAGAGCCAGACTTGCAACGCTAGAGTTGGACTCAGCTTCAGATTCTTCCTCTGCCTCCTCAGACGCAGACTCCTCCTCTGAATCCATTTCGTTGCCAACAAAAGCACGAGCCTTGCCAGATGAGCTCTTCTTGTGAGATGAAGACCTTGATGAGGACTTGGAAGAAGACTTCAAATATTTCTTCTTCTTCTTGTCATCGGAGTCATATTCCTTGCTCTTCTTCTTCTTCTTCTTCTCGTTGTCCCACTGAGGACACTCAGAGATGTAGTGCCCAGGCTTCTTACACTTGTGACATGTTCTCTTCTTGTTGTCCTGAGTGGAAGCTTCATCATTACTTGAACTGGATCGTGAAGACTTTCTGAAGCCCTTCTTCTTGGTGAATTTCTGGAACTTCTTCACAAACATAGCAAGCTCCCTTCCAATGTCTTCAGGATCATTAGAACCGCAGTCAGATTCTTCTTCTTCAGATGACGAAACAACTTTTGCCTTCAAAGCACGAGTTCGGCCATAGTTGGGGCCATAGATATCTCTTTTCTCAGAAAGCTGGAACTCATGTGTGTTGAGCATGTCAAGTATATCAGACGGATTGAGTGTCTTGAAGTCAGGACGTTCTTGTATCATGAGTGCAAGAGTGTCAAAGGAGGTGTCAAGTGATCTCAGCAGTGTCTTGACAATTTCATGCTTGGTGATCTCAGTGGCGCCGAGAGCCTGAAGCTCATTTGTGATGTCGGTGAGGCGGTCAAACGTGAGCTGGACAATTTCATTGTCGTTTCTCTTGAAGCGATTGAAGAGATTGCGAAGAACACTAATCCTCTGGTCTCTCTGTGTAGAGACGCCTTCATTGACCTTGGACAGCCAGTCCCAGACTAGCTTTGACGTTTCTAGAGCACTCACATGGCCATACTGTCCTTTGGTCAGATGACCACAAATGATGATCTTTGCAGTCGAGTCCAGTTGAATGAACTTCTTGACATCAGTAGGGGTGACACCTTCACCAGTTTTGGGAACGCCATTCTTGACGACATACCAGAGGTCGACGTCAATGGCTTCAAGATGCATGCGCATCTTATTCTTCCAGTAGGGATATTCTGTTCCATCGAACACGGGGCAAGCAGCGGAGACTTTGATTATCCCTGTAGTCGACATAGCTAAACTCCAGGTGGTTAAACTGAATCACACAGAACAAGGGAGTACCTTTCTCTGATACCAATTGAAAGTGCTAGTTATCGACTAGAGGGGGGGTGAATAGGCGATTTTCATGAAAGTCTTCAAAACATAGAAGTTTCAAAGACAAACAATCGAAACAACCTAATTGATATGCAGCGGAAGATAAACTACAACAAGCAAGCCATAATCAAGTATGCAATAGCATTAATGTTCGAAGATTAATAGTAGCTAGGTAGTAGGATTAGGATGGAAGATAGTATGAAGCCAATCAACAATAATAGTCAATCAATGAAATCAATCAGATAAGACAAGAAGTAATGACTTCACGAAGACAAACTCAAGTAAAGGAGGGAAGAGATAGAACCAGTTGCTTGTTGAAGACACATGATTTGTTGGACCAGTTCCAGTTGCTGTGACAACTGTACGTCTGGTTAGGGAGGCTGATATTCAACTCAGAAGACCATGTCTTCACCTTATTCCCATTGATCTAAGGACACCCTGTCCTCGCCCAATCACTCTGGTAAGTCTTCAAGGTAGACTTCCAAACCTTCACAGACTCCGTTCACCCGGCAATCCACAATGACTCTTGGATGCTCAGAACGAGACGCCTAACCGGCTGGAGGATACACAGTCCTCAAGTGTAATAAGTCTTCAAGTCACACAGAAAGAAAGACTTCAGTGATGTCTAACACTCTTTGGCTCTTGGTGTTTGGGCTTTGTCCTCGCAAGGATTTCTCTCTCTCAAATGCTTCGAGGTGGGTTGCTCTCAAACGACAAAAGCCGTATCTTAACTCTGAGCAGCCACCAATTTATGGTGTAGGGGGTGGGCTATTTATAGCCACTAGGCAACCCGACCTGATTTGTCCGAAATGACCCTGGGTCACTAAGGAACTGACACATGTTCCAACGGTCAGATTTCAAACACACACGGCAACTTTACTTGGGCTACAAGCAAAGCTGACTCATCCAACTCTGGATAAGATTTGCTCTCATTGTCTTCACTCGAAGACATAGGATTTGGGTTGAGCATCACTTCAGTCACTCTGACTTAGTTCACTTGGACCCCACTTAACAGTACGGTGGTTCCTATGAGTCAACAAAGAAGAAAAGGACACAACGAAACCACACAGTCTTCGTGCTTCATAGTCTTCACGCAATGTCTTCTCATGTCATTGTCTTCAATATGAATATGTTCTCATACCACCATTGTCTTCAATGTCTTCATACATTTTTAGGGGTCATCTCCGGTAGGTAAACCAAATCAATGAGGGACACTACCTGCGTTATCCTGAAATTCTCACAAACGCATTAGTCCCTCAACCAACTTTGTTGTCAATACTCCAAAACCAACTAGGGGTGGCACTAGATGCACTTACAGCATGCCCTAAAGTGCATGTCCGAACTGCGAAAAAGCAGGAAAGCATCTGGTGGCGGATAAATAATCAAGGTAAAAAACATCTTTATTTCACCGACTGAATATTCTCTTAAGAACGCTAGCTTTCGACTTCACCCAGTCTGAGGTACACATCCGGCTGACCTGGCAGTAACAATTGCAGAGGTGCTCCCTTTACCACCTAGCTGAATAATCGGGAACGTAGGGGTAAGCACAGGAGCCAGGCAACCCAGCTTGGCCAAAACTTAAGTCATATCGATGCATATAATGGTGAATAAAATGTACATGCGGAAGTGTGACGCACGTCTTGGGCACGAGGCCCATATAAATAAGCTTCTATTGAAGAAGCCCCCAGGTATAATGAGCGCGGATAGCGCGTCAATTGTGTGTGAACGAGGCGCGAATGAGCCCTTAAAATGCTGTAAGAGAAAATGAGGGAGAAGGAGAGAAATATAAGATAACTAATGTGTAAAAAATAGACAGAGGAAGGAGACGAACACAGAGTCCGGCGCTAGGCGTAGAATCTTCGTAGGCGCGCGGCATTCCATGGGTTTGGCTCGAGTCGGTTATCCGATGCATTTCGCAGACGGTACGCTCCACCAGTCAGGACTTGGTCGATTATGAATGGACCTTCCCATTTGGGCTTGAGTTTGTCCTTTTTCTTGTCCGACAGGCGTAGAACTAATTCGCCAACATTGTAAGTTTTGGCCCGTACTTCTCTGCTTTGATATCTTCGAGCCTGCTGTTGATAGAATGCAGAACGAGCTTTTGCCACGTCGCGCTCCTCCTCCAATGCATCCAAACTGTCTTGCCGATCGATTTCGGTTTCTCTTTCTTCATACATGCGCACGCGAGGTGAGTCATGAATTATGTCGCAGGGCAGAACTGCCTCTGCGCCGTATACCATAAAAAATGGTGTGAATCCGGTAGTGCGGTTCGGCGTGGTCCGCAGCCCCCAGAGTATGGAGTCGAGCTCCTCTACCCAGTGCGTGTTAAATTCCTTGAGGGACTGCACTAGTCTGGGTTTGATGCCGCTCATGATTAGACCATTTGCCCGCTCGACTTGACCATTAGTTTGTGGGTGATAGACTGAAGCATAGTCGAGCTTGATGCCCATGTTTTTGCACCAGAGTTTTACCTCGTCGGCCGTAAAGTTCGTGCCGTTATCAGTGATGATGCTGTGGGGGACGCCGTAACGGTGTACGACCCCTGATATGAAGTCTATCACTAGTCTGGATTCGGCCGTCTTAACAGGCTTGGCCTCTATCCATTTGGTGAATTTGTCAACCATGACCAATAAGTATTTTTGCTTGTGGGTTCCCTCTTTAAGGGGTCCAACCATGTCAAGCCCCCAGACCGCGAAGGGCCAGGTGATTGGTATAGTTCGGAGGGCGGTGGGTGCCATATGGCTTTGGTTAGCGAATAATTAGTAGCCGACGCATCGTTGGACTAAGTCCTGACCATCTGTCCGGGCCGTAGGCCAATAAAATCCAGTATGGAAGGCCTTGCTTACGAGGGCCCGGGCTGCGGCGTGGTGCCCTCCTAGTCCGGCATGAATTTCAGTCGGAAGGTTCCGCCCTTCCTCTTCGGAGATACACCTTTGAAGGACTCCGGTGGTGCTTTTCCTATAAAGCTCTCCTTCATGGACTTTGTAGGCTTTAGATCGCCGCACTATGCAGCATGCATCATTTTGGTCCTCGGGAGTTCTTGCCTAGTTAGGTAGGCTAAGAATGGTTCTGTCCACGCGGCAATGACTGCCATTATTACGTGGGCTGAGGATGTTACTTCGTTGGCAGAGCCTCCCGTTGTGTCAGAATGTTCGGTGTCAGGTGGTGCTTATGAGTCCGGGTTGTTATTTCCGGACTCCCCTTCCCATTGGACGGATGGCTTGAATAGCCTCTCCAAGAAAATGTTGGGGGGACTGCATCGCGCTTTGCGCCGATGCGTGCCAAGATGTCTGCTGCCTGATTATTTTCCCGGGCTATATGGTGAAATTCGAGACCCTCGAACCGAGCTGACATTTTTAGGACGACATTGCGATAAGCTGCCATTTTCGGATCCTTGGCATCAAAGTCTCTATTTATTTGGGATATCACGAGGTTCGAATCCCCACGCACCTCTAGGCGTTGAATGCCCATGGAGACTGCCATCCAGAGACCATGTAGAAGGGCCTCGTATTCGGCTGCATTGTTAGAGTCCGTATACATTATCTGGAGTACATATTGAACTGTATCTCCTGTTGGGGACGTCAGAACGACACCAGCCCCCAGACCTGCTAGCATTTTGGAGTTGTTGAAGTGCATGATCCAGTTGGAATATGTGCCGTACTCTTTAGGGAGTTCGGCTTCAGTCCATTCAGCGACAAAGTCGGCCAAAACTTGCGACTTGATAGCTCGCCGTGCTTATAGGTTATGTCGAACGGGAGTAGCTCAATGGCCCATTTGGCAATCCGGCCCATCGCGTCGCGGTTGTTTATAATATCATTAAGAGGCACTTCGGAGGCTACTATTATTGAACACTCTTGAAAGTAATGTCGTAGCTTCCGGGATGCCATGAACACCGCGTATGCTATCTTTTGGTAATGCGGATACCATGACTTGCATGGAGTGAGGACAGTGGACACGTAGTAGACTGGTTTTTGAAGGGGGAATTTGTGTCCGTCCGTTTCTCGTTCGACGACGAGCACTGCGCTTACAACTTGATGAGTTGCCGCAATGTATAATAGCATTGGTTCGCCGATGTTAGGCGCGGCCAGGGCCAGGTTTGTTGCCAATATGGCTTTTATTTCTTCGAGTCCGGCCGTGGCAGCATCCGTCCACTCGAAGTGTTCAATGCGCCGGAGGAGGCGATAAAGGGGTAATGCCTTTTCTCCCAAGCGGGAGATGAAGCGGCTTAGAGCCGCCATGCATCCAGTCAATTTTTTTATTTGTTTGAGGTCCTTTGGAATATCCAATTGTGACAGAGCTCGGATCTTGGCTGGGTTTGCTTCAATTCCTCTACCAGATACAATGAAGCCCATGAGCTTTCTGGCTGGTATGCCGAAAACGCATTTTTCCGGGTTAAGCTTGATGTCATATGTTCGGAGGTTATCGAACGTGAGCCTCAAGTCGTCTATTAGAGTTTCGACATGCTTGGTTTTGACGACCACGTCATCCACGTATGCTTCAACCGTTTTGCCGATCTGGTAGGCCAGACATGTCTCAATCATGTGCTGATATGTTGCGCCGGCGTTTTTGAGCCCGAAGGGCATTGTGTTGAAGCAGAATGGGCCCTATGGGGTGATAAATGCCGTTGCGGCTTGGTCTGGCTCTGCCATCTTAATTTGATGGTAGCCAGAGTATGCGTCGAGGAAACAC
>NC_057810.1:41043369-41044630 GCF_018294505.1 Triticum aestivum
AGGCGCCAGGATTTATCCTTCTTTGGTACCATCACCAGGTTTGCTAGTCAGTGCGGATGTTTTATATCTCTGATGAATCCGGCTTCCAGTAGTTTGGCTAGCTCCTCTCCCATGGCTTGTCTCTTAGGTTCAGAGAAACGCCGAAGAGCCTGCTTAACAGGCTTGAATCCTTTTAGGATGTTTAGGATGTGCTCGGCCAGCCTGCGTGGGATTCCTGGCATGTCTGAAGGGTGCCAGGCAAAGATGTCCCAATTTTCGCGTAGGAATTCTCGTAGTGCGGCGTCTACATCAGGGTTTAATTGTGCCCCAATGGAGGCCGTTTTTGTAGGGTCCGTTGGATGGACTTGGAATTTGACTATTTCATCTGCCGGTTTAAAGGAGGTGGACTTGGATCTTTTGTCGAGTATCACGTTGTCCCTGTCCACCATGGAGCACAGAGCAGTTAGATCCTCGGCCGCTAGGGCTTCGGATAATGCCTCAAGGGCCAGTGCGGCTGTCTTGTTTTCGGCGCGGAGTGCTATGTCCGGGTCACTAGCAAGAGTTATGATTCCGTTGGGTCCGGGCATTTTGAGCTTCATGTACCCGTAATGGGGTATAGGTTCAAAAATTGTGAATGCCTCTCGCCCTAACAGAGCGTGGTATCCGCTGCTGAACGGGGCCACTTGAAATGTGACCTCCTCGGACCTGTAATTATCCGGCGTGCAGAAGGATGAAATTGCATACTTCTCGCGGCAGTCCTCTATCCTGTTCATAACCAGGAGGAATCTGGCCCAGTAATGATGTACTGTTTCCGTGGGCTCTTGCCGAACTTGGGATAGATCCCTTATGTTAGGCTGGGCGGGTGGAGTTAAATCCGGAACCTTGCCCGATCTCAGTGTGACGCCCGGATAGTTACGCTACAGTAATCCTTCGCTAATGATGCCATGTCACCTTGATTACTGTGGCTAATCTCGCATTAGTTCGAAAACGATTCGAATTCAAACTTGAATTTTTGGCAAACAAACAAAGTTTTCAAACTTTAAAACAAAAATGTTCGGACCGTGTCAAATATTGCATAGATAATTATGGTGAAGTAAACACATTTTTAGAAAATGTCTAATTAATTTAAACTGATTTAAAACAGAAAAGAATTATATAAAAATAAAACAGAAAACTAAAACCTAAAACTAACAGAAAAAAAAAATAGAAGAGAAACCCCCCTGGGCTTCGGCCCAGCTGACCACAGGCCCCACTGGGCCACCACCATGCCCCGGCCGCCCCC
>NC_057810.1:41045090-41051552 GCF_018294505.1 Triticum aestivum
GCCCCCCCTGCGCCCCTCGCCGCCGCCCGGATCGAACCCCATCGTCGCCCCGAGCACCATCGTCGGCCGGCTCCCCGACACCGTCGCCCTTGGATCCCATCGCCGTCGCTCGGAACGCCCCTCGCCGGAAGCGTCTTCACCGGACTGCCTCCTCGTCGCCGCGCATCGTCCCTGTCCTCCTCCCCAAAGGCCACCTCGAGCCTCGCCGCCCCCCTTGGTCTCTACATCGCCGATGAGGGCCTCGCCCTCCCCCGTCTCTCCCTCTGTCCCGTAATTTTTGCCGCGGTCCCCTCCATTGTTGCTCGCCGACCACCGTGCTCACCACGCCCTGTAGCCATCGTTGGCCGCGCCGTGGTCCTGCCCGCTGCGCTCACCACCACGCGCTGCACTGCTGGCCGCCGGTGCTTGCCCCCACGCGCGCGCCTCCTCACGCGCCTGTCGCCGGAGCCCCTGGACCACTCGCTGTGCCCCGTTGCATCTACTCGTCGTGGCCTCCTCTACTCCGCCCGGACCTCAGCCGCCGGAGCTCGACTTCGGCGCGCTGCTGTGCCCCTGCTCCCCGTGGCCGCGCCCGGCGCCCCTTGGCCGCACCGGCCGGCGCCCGAGGCCAACCGGGTTACGCTCGTATACCCAACGCCCACGTGGCCGTGCCCGTTAAGGCCCTATGGGCCTATGACAAAGGGCCCCGCCCTAGAACGGTTTTAAAAAAAGGAATAAAAAAAACAATCATAATAAATAAAATAAAAATGAATTAATAAAATTAATTAATTAATTAGTAAATTTATTAAGTTAATTAATCCAACTTAATTAATCTAATTAACTTGTTAGTCTAACTAAGCAATAATTAGTTTAACCTAACCCTAATTAACTTAACAGTGTATGACAGGTGGGTCCCATTGGACCCACATGTCAGGTTGACCAGTCAACCCCGTTGACTGCTGATGTCAGCATGACATCATGCTGATGTCATAAATCTATTTTCGAATTAATTTAAATAATTAATT
Organism: Triticum aestivum; assembly: GCF_018294505.1. Taxonomy (NCBI): domain Eukaryota; kingdom Viridiplantae; phylum Streptophyta; class Magnoliopsida; order Poales; family Poaceae; genus Triticum; species Triticum aestivum. The sequence goes on from NC_057810.1 coordinate 41,046,095, forward strand.
AAATTCCAGAAATTCATAAAAACTTTAGAAAATCATATCTTTTAATCCGTAACTCGTATTAAATTATTTTCAACATGAAAGTTGTTCAGAACGAAGAGACAAATCCGAAAACGCACCCCGTTCGTCCGCCACACATCCCTAGCATAGAAAACACGCAACTTTCCCCCTCCGGTTCATCTGTCCGAAAACGTGAAACTCCGGGAATACTTTCCCGGATGTTTCCCCCCTTCGTCGGTATCACTTACTACCGCGTTAGGGCACACCAAACCCCGCGTATTGTCTTGTTACGCTTTGTGATGCTTTGATTGTTCTGTTATTTATTGTGTTCCCTCTCCGTTACTTCTTGCCGATAGACCCCGAGACTGCCGTCTACCCCCAGTTTGACTACGGTGTTGGTGACTCGTCCTTCTTGCCAGAGCGACCAGGCAAGCCCCCCCCCCTTGATCACCAGATATCGCCTATTCTTCTCTATAATGCTTGCATTAGAGTAGTGTAGCATGTTACTGCTTTCCGTTATTCCTATCCTGATGCATAGCCTGTCCTTGCTACTACTGTTGTTACCATTACCTGCTATCCTACTGCTTAGTATAGGATGCTAGTGTTCCATCAGTGGCCCTACACTCTTGTCCATCTGCCATGCTATACTACTGGGCCGTGATCACTTCGGGAGGTGATCACGGGCATATACGATATACTTTACACAGTTACATTACCTGTGATACTGTTCGGAGATGGGGGCTGAAGGGGCAGGTGGCTCCATCCCGGTAGAGGTGGGCCTAGGTTCCCGACGGCCCCCGACTGTTACTTTGTGGCGGAGCGGCAGGGCAGGTTGAGACCACCTAGGAGACAGGTGGGCCTGGCCCTGTTCGGCGTTCGCGGATACTTAACACGCTTAACGAGATCTTGGTATTTGATCTGAGTTGGCTACGAGCTTATACGCACTAACCATCTGCGTGGGAGTAGTTATGGGTATCCCGGCGTCGTGGTATCAGCCGAAGCACTTCGTGACGTCAGCGACTGAGCGGCGCGCGCCGGGTTGGACCGCGTTAACGCAACATCCTTTGTAATGGAGGTTGCTAGGTCTGCTCACCGGCCGCGTACGCAACGTGCAGGTGTGCTCAGGGCGATGGGCCCAGACCCCTGCGCACTTAAGTTTAGACCGGCGTGCTGGCCTCTCCGTTGAGCCTAGGTGGGGCTGCGACGTGTTGATCTTCCGCGGCCGGGCATGACCCAGGAAAGTGTGTCCGGCCAAATGGGATCAAGCATGCTGGGTAAGTTGGTGCACCCCTGCAGGGAAGTTAATCTATTCGAATAGCCATGATCTTCGGTAACAGGACGACTTGGAGTTGTACCTTGACCTTATGACAACTAGAACCGGATACTTAATAAAACACACCCTTCCAAGTTCCACAGACAACCCGGTGATCGCTTTTCCACAGGGTGACTAGAGGAGGATCACCGGGTAGGATTATGCTACTGCGATGCTACTTGGAGATGCTACTGCGATGCTACTTGGAGATGCTACTGCGATGCTACTTGGAGATGCTACTTGGAGGACTTCAGTCTACTCTCTTCTACATGCTGCAAGAGGGAGGCTGCCAGAAGCGTAGTCTTCGACAGGATTAGCTATCCCCCTTCTATTCTGGCATTCTGCAGTTCATTCCACCGATATGGCCTTTTACACATATACCCATGCATATGTAGTGTAGCTCCTTGCTTGCGAGTACTTTGGATGAGTACTCACGGTTGCTTTTCTCCCTCTTTTCCCCTTTCCCTTCTACCTGGTTGTCGCAACCAGATGCTGGAGCCCTGGAGCCAGACGCCACTGTCGACGATGATTCCTACTCACTGGAGGTGCCTACTGCTACGTGCAGGCCGCCGACGACGACCAGGAGTAGTTAGGAGGATCCCAGGCAGGAGGCCTGCGCCTCTTTCGATCTGTATCCCAGTTTGTGCTAGACTTCTTAAGGCAAACTTGTTTAACTTATGTCTGTACTCAGATATTGTTGCTTCCGCTGACTCGTCTATGATCGAGCACTTGTATTCGAGCCTTCGAGGCCCCTGGCTTGTATTATGTTGCTTGTATGACTTATTTATGTTTTAGAGTTGTGTTGTGATATCTTCCCGTGAGTCCCTGATCTTGATCGTACACGTTTGCGTGCATGATTAGTGTACGATTGAATCGGGGGCATCACAAGTTGGTATCAGAGCCGACTGCATGTAGGAATCCCCCTTCCAACTCCTTGGCCGAAGTTGAGTCTAGCCATTGCAAAACTTTTACTAACTTGGCTGTGTGCCTTACGGGCCCACGTCGCCATCGGGTGGTATTAGGATCTTTTACTCCTCGATCTTACTCTGGGACTCTAATCTCTCTTCTATTCGGGTTAAATGAACTTTGCTAAATCTAACATTAGGATCTCGTTATCACTTTCACCCGGAGAGCCCCTTATTACTGATGATCGTCGGCTGCACCAGAAGACCCTGAAGATACTCTCCGCTGTTAACTCGAGAACTTATGTTCATCGCGATTGCAATTCCCCTTCCACCGTAAACCCTTATGGATAACTACTTGCAGTTGTTATTCCTACCTTCGTCCCCAGTTGGTCTTGCTATTACAAGATACCCCGAAAAACTCGTCGTTGTTTCGATAATCCTTTGAGCTTACTGCCTTGCTGTTCTTTGTCACCTGAATACCCCTACGGTTGATTCTCGCACTTATCGAGTATCTGCTCATCCCCCAGTTGTTCATGTGTTACACAAAAGCCTTCGAAATACCATTCGATATTCCGAAAATCCTCAGTAACCTATTGCTCTGGAATTTCTTGCTTGCTTTCATTATGATTAATCCCATAAGTATAATAATCATATTGGCATCCTTTGTCACCATCATTTTTGAGGCCGTTGATTCAATAAGTTGTGAATGTTCGCAATCATCAGTCGAGTCCTAGGATTATCTTTCCGGCTTAGACGTCATTTTGAACATGAGCTGGTTCTCGACCAAACTATCTGTCGTTGAATTGTGCCTCTGGTATATTCAATTGATCCATCCTTGATCAGAACGTCTGCTTCTGATCCTTTGTTTTGGAAATCATAATTCCTTTGCATTTGACAATTGAGTTAGCCAGTTGTTTCTATAAATTGATCTCCTTGCATTTTTCTTCCTCTAGTTGAGTACCGATGCTCACGTGAGATCCCTTGTGGACCACCAGATCCTTTGTTGGATTTTATCTGACAACACCCTTCATATTCAATAACCTTGTGAGCCTTTCCTCTGATACATAATGCCTTTGGTAAATTGTATCCTCTGCTTTCTCAACCATGCTCTACCTTCGAGCTTGAGTTAATTATTTCTAAAGATTCTAGAATATGATTCTAAGATGCCCCGATGGGTTGAACCTATGCCTTCCTTAGAATGTGTGAACTCGAAAGTTTTCACGAGTCATACACTTCTGGTATTTTGCCAGATAAAATTTCAACACTATAACTTCATCGAAAGCGAGAAGTGAATGAAAGGGTATGCATTGGAGAAGTGGGAGTCGACCTTGAACCTTGTGTTCATGCCCATGGATGCGATATATATCCTATCGTGAAAGCTTCTTGTAACAATAACTATTTCCTTGATAACTAACATATGGTATCTGTGAATTGATCCCTTGCAATCGTGGTTCCGACCGTGATTGTTCTTCTTTGATCTCATTTCTCGGACAAGTTAAAACAATTGTCTCCTATAGATCAATACACCAGTCCAACCTTTACTTTGATCTTGTGTCGAGTATTACCCCCCTGTTATCTCGAGATTATCATGGAACTGCATAACTTCTTATGAGTTCTTCATCAAGTACTACATACTCACCGATTAGGGCTCGGAGTTATTAAACACTCAAAGACACCGATAACTGAACTGAGTCTGCATTACGGTTCAACGACACTTGATAATCTTCTTTAAGTACGAGTTTGTAACCGATCACGCCATTCCTAGCCTGTTTAGCTATATCCTTGTCGTGCAGATTTTAACTGTGCTACCTGGTCCTTATTCCGGGAGCACCAGTTTCGACGTTGAGCTAAGCTTACGTCGATCTTCCTCGTCATACCATTTCTCCTTGACCAACAAACTTGATTTCGAGTTTGTGTCGTACCCTTGGTTCCAATAACCTTTCAATTCATCATTCATTTGACTTGATGTCATCGCCGATCGATTACATCTTGAAATCTCTCGACAAAGTGTGTCGTGATCATCATCAACCTTATGAGCTCTTCCAGGATATCAAATGAGTTCATGATGAGAAATACCATCCTTGCCCTCGATGATCTGCGTTATCATCGACCACGTATTGCCTTCCCACCAACACAAGCTTGTTCGTGTTTGGTGTTATACCTTGAGTTCCTTGCTATCCAGTAATTGTTCTTCTTTACCTTAGAACATTAACATCTCTTATGTCCTCAATGTTGTGAGAAATTCACCACCCTTAACAATTCTTGATACCAGTGATACTTATTAACATCACCATTCTTTTCTTGGTCCCCGTGATGTTTCTAACCGGAATACCGACAAATGGTATGTGATGTGTAAATTCTAAACTTCGAGCAACCCTCTTGCTTTGAAGTTATCGGTCTATAGTTTCATTCTACGACTATGGCTTATTGAATCACTATTCTGACATTGGTCGTGCAACCCAACCCATATTTCGAGCGCACCTTTCAACCAATGTTTAATTGTGTATGTTTTCCTTGAGCATACTTCCTTATATCATTTGATCTGACAAATGTTATCTCCTTGTTCACTTAATGGAGGAAATCCATCTTTTGGGAATCTTGGTGAATTGCCGTTGAGTTCACCAGACACCTCCTTGTCCTCTACTTGGGTTAATGATGGACTCTTGTTAACGGAAATCACTTCATAGTTCATTTCCCCGAGAATCTTACAATGTCATCTCATCAATTTGCGTTGCACCTTTTCTTCTCAGGTATCCTAAGCCTGAGGTATCCTGACACCAATCGGATCTGAATCTCGGTCAGATATGATGGTTGGGACAACTTTCCAAGAGTTATGATGTTGATCCTTTGATGACCCGGTAACATGATGTCATGCCTAGCACCCCCCCCCCCGGCTGGAGGACCTATCATTATAGATTCCTTTTCAGCAAGGTTATCCATTCATCCATGAGGAAATTGTAAGACTTATTCTACAAGTTATTCCTGATGGATCCTTCATGTTTCCAAAGCCTGACCTTTGCTCGAAGACCATGTCGATGCTATCTCGAAGCATGTTTGTGGTACTCTGATTTTCAACAAGTACATTGACGCCCAATGCTAAATATTTCCTGCCCAATTATCCAAACACCGCTGTATGGGTAATGTCATGAAAAATCCTCTCCCCTACCTAAAGAGTTTTCTACATTATATCCTGACATGGATATCATGCTCTGCTTGTCCTTGGGAAGGATATACCCTTGAAAAT
>NC_057810.1:41051562-41053059 GCF_018294505.1 Triticum aestivum
CAAAGACACCGATAACTGAACCGAGTCCGCACTACGGTTCAACAACTCTTCAGTAAGCTTCTATAAATACGAGTTTGTACCCGATCACGCCATTCCTAGCCTGTTTGGCTATATCATTGTCGTGATGATTTTAACTGTGCTACCCGGTCCTTCTTCTCGGAGCACAATTTTTGACGATGAACTAACCTTACGTCGATCCTCATTGTCATACCATTTCGCCTTGAACAACAAGCTTGGTTTCGAGTTGTGTCGTACCCTTGGTTCCAATAACCTTTCACTTCATCATTACTTTGACTTGATGTCGTCGCCGATCGATTACATCTTCATGAACTCTCGCGACAAAGGTGTCGTGATCATCAACATTCTGAGCTCATCTAGGATATCAATTGAATTCATGATGAGAAATACCATCCTTGTCCCTCGATGAGTTGAGTTATCATCGGCAACATTCTTGCCTCCCCCCCCAACACAAACTTGTTCACAACTTGTGTTGTACCTTGGTTTCCTTGCTATCCAGCAATTGTTCTTCTTTACCTCGGAAGTATTACCATCTCTTTTTGTCAAGAATATGGTGAGAATTTCACCACCTCTTAATAATTCTTGATATCTTAATACTTCTTGCCATCTTCGTTCATTCCTTGGTCCCCGTATTGTTTTCAACCGGAATACCGACAATGGAGCTATGACGTGTGAATTCAAAACTTCTAGCAACCCTATTGCTTTGAAGTGAATGGGCGATAGTTCATTCTAAGTCCTTCGCTAATTGAATCACCATTCTAACATTGGTCATGCAACCCAACCCGTACTTCGGGCGCACCCTTCAACCAATGTTTAATTGTGTATGTTTTCCTCGAGCATACTTCCTTATATCAGTTGATCTGACAAATGTTATCTCCTTGTTCACTTAATGGTGGAAATCCATCTTTTGGGAATCTCGGTGAATTGCCATTGAGTTCACCAGACACCTCCTTGTCCTCTCCCTGGTTTAATGGTGAACTATTGCTTCAGAAACCCGCTCCCATAGTTCATTTCCCGAGAAGCTTGCAATGCCATTTCAACGATTTGTGTTGCGCCTTTTCTTCTCGGACATCCTGAGTCTCAGGTATCCTGACACCAATCGGATCTGAATCTCGGTCAGATATGATGGTTGGGAAAACTTTCCAAGAGTTATGACGTTGATCCTTTGATGACCCGGTAACATGATGTCATGCCTAGCACCCCCCCCCCCGGCTGGAGGACCTATCATTATAGATTCCTTTTCAGCAAGGTTATCCATTCATCCATGAGGAAATTTTAAGGCTTATTCTACAAGTTATTCTTGATGGATCCTTCGTGTTTCCAAAGTCTGATCTTCACCTGAAGACCATGTCACTGCTATCTCGAAGCATGTCAATGGTACTCCGATTTTCAACAGGCATGTTTGAAGCACGATGCTATATTTTAATTATCAATTATCCTAACACCGTTGTATGAGTAATATCATGAGATTCCTCCCCC
>NC_057810.1:41053069-41054809 GCF_018294505.1 Triticum aestivum
TAACATGATGTCATGCCTAGCACCCCCCCCCCCGGCTGGAGGACCTATCATTATAGATTCCTTTTCAGCAAGGTTATCCATTCATCCATGAGGAAATTGTAAGACTTATTCTACAAGTTATTCCTGATGGATCCTTCATGTTTCCAAAGCCTGACCTTTGCTCGAAGACCATGTCGATGCTATCTCGAAGCATGTTTGTGGTACTCTGATTTTCAACAAGTACATTGACGCCCAATGCTAAATATTTCCTGCCCAATTATCCAAACACCGCTGTATGGGTAATGTCATGAAAAATCCTCTCCCCTACCTAAAGAGTTTTCTACATTATATCCTGACATGGATATCATGCTCTGCTTGTCCTTGGGAAGGATATACCCTTGAAAATATGTGTTTAAACCTATTTTCCTTTCCATTGATCTGTTTAATCTGATGATCATGTTTTCCTGCCATTGTTGATTTAACCTTTCTTGTGATCTATATGATCTGAGTAGTAATATTCTCCTGCTTATGTAAACACCTCGGTGTACAACTCTGCCAGTGAGACCCTGTTACTTTTGTTGGTGACATTTCGGTAACCACCGATGGACGAGAACTTTGCCTACTGGTCCGCCTCGTTCAACGAGCAGGAAAATGGTTCTCTTCGTCCCTCGTCCTTGGTACTGATGTTGTTGCCGACATAACTGATAGGCTATCCTCTGACATACCTTGCTTGCATGATCACGCAAGACGTCTCCGCCCTTCCTACCTTTAACCCACATGGTGGGCCCATAACCCACAGTTCCACAGGATCGAAACCTGACTCTCCTGTACACCCCCTGTTCCCAAAGTTATTCCTCCCGCGTGGACTCGTATGTAATTCATGAGCCACCTTCCAATGAGATCGTCAATTCTGGCATCGGACACAATAATTATTCCGTTGCTTGAAACCCCTTTTCACCTTCTGCCTAGGCAATGAACGATTGCCTGGCTGCTTGAAACTTCTTATTGTACCTTCCAACTTTACTCTCGATGTGTTTTATTTTGTTCAACTCGAGAGGTACTCATATGCTCATTCATGGGTTAATCCCAGATTATTACCCTTATAGCATTCTGTCGTTGCTGATCTGCCTCGTTACCTATTCTTAAATACGATGAAGATCCCGAAGAAAGGATGCCGACTTCATCCTGATGACCTGAAGCAGAGGAATGAAGACATCAGTGTAATGGATTGATCTCTTCAAGAAGAGCAACCAAAGACGAGAAGATTTGTTAGGATTTCGTAACCAGACCTTTCCCCCTAGTCCCCCTCTTAAATCTCGGGACGAGATTTCTTGTAGTGGAGGAGAATTGTGACGCCCGGATAGTTACGCTACAGTAATCCTTCGCTAATGATGCCATGTCACCTTGATTACTGTGGCTAATCTCGCATTAGTTCGAAAACGATTCGAATTCAAACTTGAATTTTTGGCAAACAAACAAAGTTTTCAAACTTTAAAACAAAAATGTTCGGACCGTGTCAAATATTGCATAGATAATTATGGTGAAGTAAACACATTTTTAGAAAATGTCTAAATAATTTAAACTGATTTAAAACAGAAAAGAATTAAATAAAAATAAAACAGAAAACTAAAACCTAAAACTAACAGAAAAAATAATAATAGAAGAGAAACCCCCCTGGGCTTCGGCCCAGCTGACCACAGGCCCCACTGGGCCACCACCATGCCCCGGCCGCCCCCCCCCCCACTCTCTCCTTATCCCCCC